>NW_017671446.1:38560-107210 GCF_001879085.1 Nicotiana attenuata | reverse complement strand
AACCAATCTTTAAGATGTTGAAGAAGGACGCCGCCACTAAATGGACTGATGATTGTCAGAAAGCTTTCGACAGAATCAAGGAATACCTGTCAACGCTGCCAGTTCTGGTTCCGCCCGAACCAGGCAGACCGCTATTGCTTTACCTTGCAGTACTGGATGGAGCATTTGGTTGTGTTTTGGGACAACATGATGAAACGGGGAAAAAAGAGCAAGCCATCTACTATCTCAGTAAGAAGTTCACCCCGTACGAGGCCCGGTATTCCCTACTAGAACGCACGTGTTGTGCTCTGACTTGGGTAGCTCAAAAGTTGAGGCATTATTTCTATGCCTACACCACCTATCTCATATCGAGGATGGATCCGCTAAAGTACATCTTTCAGAAGCCCATGCCCATGGGCAAACTGGCCAAATGGCAAATATTGCTGAGTGAGTTTGATATTGTCTACGTGACTCAAAAAGCGATCAAAGGACAAGCACTAGCCGATCATCTTGCCGAAAACCCCGTGGGCGGAGAATACGAGCCTCTAAAGACGTGTTTTCCTGACGAGGAGGTCTCCTTCGTGGGAGAAGACATTGCAGAATCCTATGATGGCTGGAGAATGTTTTTCGATGGAGCAGCAAACTTTAAGGGAGTTGGCATAGGAGCAGTTCTAGTATCAGAAACAGGCCAACATTATCCGGTGTCCGCCAAACTCAGGTTCCCATGCACCAACAACATGGCCGAGACGAAGCCTGCATCTTGGGGCTCAAGCTGGGCATTGACATGAACGTTCAGGAGTTACTAGTGATCGGGGACTCAAATTTGCTCACACATCAGGTCCGAGAAGAATGGGCAACCAAGAAATCCAAGATACTCCCATATTTGCATCACGTACAAGAGTTGAGGAAGAGATTTGCAAAAACAGAATTCCGACATGTTCCCAGAGTCCAGAATGAGTTCGCCGATGCATTGGCCACTCTATCATCCATGATTCAACATCCGGATAAGAACTTCATTGATCCCATCCCAGTAAAGATCCAGGATCAACCCGCCTACTGTGCTCATGTCGAGGGAGAAGCAGACGGAAAGCCATGGTTCCATGACATTAAGAAATATTTGTCAACAGGAGAGTATCCAGAACTTGCAAACACTACTCAGAAGCGCACACTGCGAAGGTTATCCAATCACTTCTTTCACAGCGGAGGAATCCTGTACAGGAGGACTCCCGATTTTGGATTACTAAGGTGTGTCGAGGCAAGGGAAGCATCCAGGTTGTTGGAAGAAGTTCATGCAGGGACCTGTGGTCCACATATTAATGGTTTTGTCTTAGCCAAGAAAATACTCCGAGCTGGTTATTTCTTGATGACTATGAAGACAGACTGCATCCAGTATGTCCGAAAGTGCCACCGCTGTCAGATACATGCAGATATGATAAAGGTGCCTCCTAACGAGCTCAATGCAACAAGCTCACCATGGCCGTTCACTGCTTGGGGAATGGATGTCATCGGACCTATCGAGCCTGCCGCATCAAACGGGCACAGGTTCATCCTAGTGGCAATTGATTACTTCACCAAATGGGTTGAAGCAGCATCATATAAGGCAGTGACCAAGAAGATCGTGGCAGACTTTGTCCGTGATTGTATCATTTGCCGATTCGGCGTCCCAGAGTCAATCATCACTGATAATGGTTCCAATCTCAACGCCGACCTGATGAAAGCAATGTGTGAGACCTTCAGGATCAAGCACAAGAATTCTACAGCCTATAGACCTCAGATGAATGGAGCTGTAGAAGCAGCCAACAAGAACAACAAAATGATACTAAGGAAAATGATAGAAAAACACAAGCAGTGGCAGGAGAAGCTATCATTTGCTCTATTGGGATACCGTACCACAGTCCGCACATCGACTGGGGCGACACCCTATATGTTGGTTTACGGTACCAAGGCAGTCATCCCAGCCGATGTAGAAATTCCCTCCCTGAGAATTATGCAGGAAGCAAAACTTGAAGATGCAGAATGGGTAAAAAGTCGTTACGAGCAATTAGCCCTTATAGATGGGAAAAGACTGAATGCAGTTTGCCATGGTCAACTTTATCAGAATAGAATGACCAGAGCTTTCAACAAGAGAGTCAGACCAAGACAGTTCACGCCAGGGCAGTTGGTACTGAAAAAGATTTTTCCGCATCAAGATGAAGCCAAAGGGAAATTCTCTCCCAACTGGCAAGGTCCGTACATGGTTCACCGGGTTCTAACCGGGGGAGCCCTCATACTCGCAGAGATGGATGGAGAAGTCTGGCCAAAGCCAATTAATTCAGATGCAGTCAAACGCTATTATGTGTAATCATTATGATTTCTGTATGATGTAATTTGAACTACGCCTGACCTGATTCCCGTTTAAGAGGGGATACATAGGCAGCCCTATGGGTTCGGTCACAATTCAATAAAATTTTCATTTCCCCCACAACTGGAAACTGGGGCAGAATTTTGAGGAGGACCCTCAAAATTCCGAAGTTGATCTCCGCTAATCACCGCGCGCAGCCGTCAGAGGCACCGACCTAGTAAACTGGGGCAGAATTTTGAGGAGGACCCTCAAAATTCTGGAGCAAAAGAGGTTGCGATATCTTGAACCGTGTCGTAGTCGTCGGTTCATCTAAAAACGTTATATCTATTATGTATTTACATCATATTTTATTATTTTGCTAAATCATGCATAAATACTATCAGAACAGCTTTGTCAGCAACGCTAGCCCAATGAAGGCAAGAGCCGAGTAGGACGAGCGCAGTCCGCGGGAAGACGAACTAACCTTACCCCTTGACAAAACTCACAATCTTTCTTTGAATGCACGTACCCCAAGACATAGAATCATCAGATACCGTTACAAACTCATACTTTTTAGGAATACAACTCCTAGAATCATCACTTATTTTCAAGTGTTACTCGCACGCATCATCGGCTGAAAGATTGCCAGTTTATATTTAATCATTATCGGCTGAAATATCGCCAACTTTATTTTGATCCTTGTCGGCTGAAATAGCGTCATTTATATTTATGCGTTACATCGGCTGAAATATCGTCATTTACATTTCTTCTTCACATTGGCTGAAACATCGCCAGCTTTATTTAAATTTCTGTCGGCTAAAATATCGCCATTTACATTTCTTCTTCGCATCGGCTGAAATATCGCCAAATCCTGCATTTCATGGGCTGAAATATGGCCAAATCCTGCATTTCATGGGCTAAAATATCGCCAAATTGTCCAAAGGCGTCATTGTTCAGAGGCACCATTTTCATAGCCCAAGAACGCCATGCCATGGCCCGAGGACCTCGCTTTATATTCTGCACACCATTATTCAAAGGCATCATGGTTCGGAGGCACCATCATCATAGCCCAAGAACATCATTTCATAGCCTGTGAATCCTTTATTATGCGTTTTATGGCCCAAGACATCATGGTCTGAGGACGTCGACAACCGTCCAAAGACAACATTCATGGTCCAAGGGAATTTGCATCGCGTTTAAATTTACGCACATTATACGTTGTATTGCTCACTTGCAGGTACGCCGGCTAGCAACGACCATCTCAACAGGAGCGATCCCGCTCCAGTTCCCGCAGCCTATCAGATTTCAGCTACAACCTAAACATCGCGTCCGTCCTTTTCGAAACTCTATTGGCATACTCCGCCGATGGATCCCGAACTACATATGTCCTGATTCCTGTAAAACCAGGGATATGTAGGCAGCTCAAGAACTAGAGCTCGATCGAAATTCTTTGCAAATCACCTCTTTCGGTCAAAATTGGCCATCCCATCTTTACCCGATAACTCTTTCATCCTTCCCGGGTATAGAGGGGCAGCTGTTGATACCCAATTTTTCCCTATGTATTTTTATATATACTCAAAATATTCTCAAAATAGTATGTACATGCATATATAAGCATACCCAAGAGTTTTGGTATTTTTCCTTATTTTAAAATCACTTTGTTGTCTATTTTAATAGTACAAAATTCAATAATTATTTCCAGACCATCATTTTTGGTGAATAATTTATCTTATTATCATATTTACACCCAGATATAATTAAGGTGATTTTTGCATATTTTATATAATTTATTTGGTATTTTTAAAGCTAATTTGCTATAATTGCAATTATAGCCTATTTACCGATTAATGGTATTTTATAATTACAAAACCGCTCCCAGTGTTTTTTAATTAACATTTATATGTTATTACTCAATTTAGTGCTTTTAATTGGTTTCTAAAACTATTTTAACTATTTTTATTAAAATAAAAAGGGAAGAAATGGCTGTTTAACATTTAGCCTCGTTCATTTCAATTATAACCCCTTTACATTCCAATTTTAACCACAACTTGAACCCCCAATTTCAACCCCAAAACCCCCGACCCAGTCCTCAAATCACCCGACCCATACCTGATTTAATGACCCGGTCCAGCTTTAATCTAATCTGAGCCGTTAATCAAATTAGATCAACGGCCCAGGTTTTATTTCCAAAATTAAATTCAACAAACCCCACCAAACCCCTCATTTCAGAGACGGTCTCTCTCTCTCTCTCTCTACACTGACTCTTGCTCTCCCTTCTCTCTAGAACCTTCTGGTTCTCTCCTTCGTCTCCGATGAATCGACCGCCTCTCCGGCCACCCCCAGCCTCACTTCTCTCGACCACCAGCCACCGTGAAACCTTATCTTGTTGATTCCCTCTATCTTCGAGACTCCAGAAGCCTCCACTATGTAAGATGGTCATCGAAAGCTCTGCCTGGTTTGTGTCCGATATTTCTCCGATGGTTTATGGTTCGATGGTGCTGTGAGCATCGTTATTAACGAGTTTCACAGCCAGGTTCCTTACCTCTCACTGGTTTATTACGAAACCCTAATTTTCTTAAAAACCTTGTCTTTTTAAACGATTTTTAACTTATTATTTTGTGTTTTACACTACTCTCTACTAGATCCTTTCGATTGTTCAAGTTTTCAACGTTTTGTTCTTCTTTTAAAACTGGGTTTCCTGAACCCTTTCGAAATCACTATATCTTCTAATTTTTTGAGTATTATGGGTTTATGTTTGTGTTATGTGCTTGTTGGTGTGATATTCTGGTTACTCTCCGAGTTTCATGCTTTAATTTTGCTATTAGGGTTCCAGCCTTCTATGATTCTGTGATTTCTTGCTTAGGGTTCTCTGATTTTCATGCCTATTGTGTTTTATAGGTCTAATTATTCATCGTTTACCAAATATTCTACTGATTTTTGTGCATTTCTTCGAATCCCTAAATTTGTATATGTTTTCCTTAGAAGTTTTACACTGATTTTTGAATCACTTCCTTATTTGTGAAATGCTCTCCTTACTTAGTACTGATTCCCTGTAATTTTCAATTTCATCCGTGATTCTTTGAACTAATTTGTGTGCACAATATGCTGTCCTTATACTTTCCTTACTTGAAATATTCTGTATACTTTTACTACTCCTATTATGGAAATACCAGTCTTGCAAATAATAATTTTCCTTATTTGATACAATTTGTACCCGTTTGAACATTGACTCCTTAATTGAAGGGAGTCCGAGTTTTTAATTGATTCTAATTGGTATTGTTTCCATAACTATGATCAGTCTATACGTATTACCTTATTTTCACTTAATTTGAGAGCTATAAGTACCCCCATTCTCTTTTGCATTACACACTGATACATTGCACATCATACACAAGAACAAAAATGTTCATTGCTCTGAACACTCTCTTACACACATAAGCATACTCAGTGTTCTCTCTTATTTTCTACATGTCCTCTCCCGCTTTCCTGTTGATTACTGATTACTTAGTCGGCTGAAAGCCAAGACTGATTGATCTTTGGGGGCTGCTCCATTATTCTACTACTCTATACATTTTTGATTGTTTGGTCTGCATACTACTGCTCACTTCCCTGCACACTACTTCTCTACACTATCTCATCCTTGACTGGTATGCCCTTTATTTGATTTGTAGCATCCAAAACAATATGCTTTTATACATCCTGCACTTTATTTTTTTTCTTCTATGCTTTTACTTATGGTTCTGCTGTCCTTATTGCAACTAGCATGCCCCTGTGTGACTATCCTCCTATTAATCTAGCATGCCTACTGGTTTGCTTAATGAATGTTCTCTCCTACTCCCTAGCCCCAGTACATTCTCAGCATGTGATCATGAGCCCTTTTGGTTGAAACCTGTTGACTGTCTAAGTTTTGAAATGCTTTCCTTTGGTATCTAGGTGCAACTATGTTGTTACATGTGAACTATTTACCCCACTCCCCTTTTCCCTGTTTGTGTTTACTGCCCGGAACTATATGAGGTATTTTGGTTCTGAGTTTTGTCAAAACTGTCCCATTGTTTTTCTTTCAAAGCTGGTTCTACATGGATCATTCTTTTTTAAAAACTGCTTTTCAACTCAATTTCTTTAAAGAAAATTCTATCACACTCTCATTACTCCTAGAGTTTAGGTTCTACCCCCTTCGTGTAAGCATTGCCTTGGGCACCTTTGAGTACCCATTGAACTTTGATGTACAAGGCTGGTAATTCCACACTACACTTGTTCAAACATTTTTGTAATGTTTGGGTGCTGGTATTGGCCAAGGACTCCCATTGGGCCCATAGGGAGCTTTGCCGCACACAAACCATGGTCAAGGCTGTGAAACTCGAAAAAAGTGAGGTTGGAAGATTCCTGGTTGAAGGCTCCCTATAGAGTAGCTTCTTATTTTATTTTTTTCATTATGTAATTCAGCTATCATGGTTTGTAATAATTTGTAAACAACTGATTGGGGTTATAGTGAAATTGGGAGGGATTATGCATGCTTAGTTTAATTAATAGGTAGAAAACATGTCTATAGGGCTTTACTTACCAATTTGTGCAATAGAAGCCACGCGTAGGACATGCATCTTACACCTAGATATCCTGTTTTAGGCTCTTTACTTTCAGATTGTTATACTCACTTTGTGATCAGTTAGTAATCAACAAATAACTGTTATGAAACTACTACCGCATTTAGACACCATGCTTTAGGAGCTTTATGTGCATTAGACATCATGTTATTTAGGGTTGCAATTGCTGAACGCCTCACTAGCTGTTTAATTTAACAACACAAGTTTGTTTGACTGCATCTTCTCTTTAAAACTGGAATCAATATGCATGTTCACCACTTTTTTTAAGACAAGAAGGCAATACATACATCGCCTAGGCAAGCTTTAGGCCCAATAATAATAAAGATGATTGATTTTGTTTTACTAGTTTCAAACTACTCAACCTTTTAACTTTCCCAACTCTTTTATCCGTCTCTCTGAAGTCCACTCTTTTACTGAAAATCTCTTTATCTGGAAACCTGTTTCGTATTTATATGCTCTCACTAATTTCCTGATTCGTGCTCTATTAAGCTTTTAAATTACTGGTACCTTTCCGCCCAGGATCACGTTATTTTGATACTTGTTTACTTAAACTATTGTATTTTCAAATCCTTTTTTTTAAACGATGTTTTAACAGTTCCCTCACCTTTACTTACTCAACTGTTTTCTTAGTTGTATTTCTGCAAGTCAAACACTCTTTGGATCACTCAGTTGTGGTTAAACCTTCTGCTAAAACTGATCTTTAAACTCGCGTTCTTTTAAGACCTTAAATGTGTTTGAGACGTGCTAATTACATGTTTACTTGTGAGGGATCTGTGAGCCTCTTATTTGCCTTTGTATGGTTCCTTTATGTGTAGTCCTACTTGTTATGTATGTCGCCTAGCATTTTGTCCTTTAAACCTAAGGGTTCAGCCTAGACCTTACCTTGTAGGAATAGTGGTCCTAAATACCCTCTAGGACTTATAGGACGGGACGGGTAATAGCACGCAATAAGCATTCGTGACCAATCCACACGTTTAAATAACCTTTACGGGGTGGGAAGGGTAGAATATGGAGATGATGACCGATGCGCTAATATCACGTGCGACCCCTCTTTGAGGAGTGATTGCTGGGTATTGCATTGAAGTGATCCATATTAATCATAAACCTAGGATCCCTTTTCCTTTGTTTGTCTTTGTTTGCTCTCTTTAGAATTGTTTAGACCTTTCAAATCTCTACTCTCTTTCTACTTACTTTCACAAGTTCCAATTTAATTGCAAGTCCTTATTTGAGCCTTGATTGATTATTTGCAAAGTCACAACATAGTATGGTCGGGAACCACACTAGTGGATCTTGAGGGGTGCCTAACACCTTCCTCTCGAGATAATTTCTAGCCCCTACCCGAACTCTGGTTTTCAAATTCAAAACCCTTAGTGTCCTAATGCACTTAATCATTAGGTGGCGACTCTTCAAATCCAAAAACCCAATTCCCAAACGGGAATAGAGTTTTCTTCCCGAATGTCGTAAACCCGATTTCGCTTTAGAAAAAGGGGGCGTCAACAATGCGCTGTCTTGGTACATTAGCCAAGACCCGAAGAAGTGGTCAAACTGGGTAAGTATGGCGTCCGATTTCATGGACAAGTTCAGATTCAACACGGAGAATGCGCCAGATGTGTTCTACATCCAGAACTTGAAAAAGAAACCCACGGAGACATTCCGCGAGTATGCTACTCGTTGGAGATCAGAAGCTGCTAAGGTCAGGTCGGCTTTAGAAGAAGAACAAATGAAAAGGTTTTTCGTCCGGGCTCAAGACCCACAGTACTACGAAAGGTTGATGCTGATTGAAGGCCAGAAATTCTCCGACATCATCAAGCTAGGGGAGAGGATCGAGGAAGGTATTAAAAGTGGTATGGTCACTAACTTTGAAGCATTACAGGCTACCAACAAGGCTCTATAGTCTGGTGGCACGTCCAAGAAAAAGGATGTGAGTGCCGTGATGGTTGCACAGAGAACAAAATCCCCAATCAAATACCAAACCTACCCAATACCCCCCTCTTACATATCAACCTACCTCAAATTAACCCGCACCTTCCTACCAAGCTCCACCACTTACCTATCAATCACCCCCACCTCCCACATCCCAACCCACTTCACCCAAATATTCCCAACTCGCACAAGTCTACCAAGACTACAACACTAAACCTCCCACTATCAATCACCTCCTACTCGCCAAAACTTTTCTAGACCTCGACCAAATTTTGACCGCAGACCTCCCAAACAATACACCGTCATTGCTGAACCTATCGACCAGCCGTAGGAAAGACTTAAAGCCGCTGGTTATGTCACCCCTGTCCCTGCCATAACTCCTGAAAACCCCTCCCAATGGATTAACCCAAACAAAACCTGTGCATACCATTCTGGCATGAAGGGACACGCTATTGATGAGTGCCGCTCCCTGATGGACAAGATCCAGGCTTTAATTGACAACAAGATCACCGTGGCAAAGGAGCCTACTCCGAATGTCCGTAACAACCCTCTACCAGACTACAAGGGTGGAAGTGTTCATATGATTGAAATAGAAGATGATTGGGATCCCAAAGGATCAATCGGTTTGATCACGAAAGGTGACGATCCAAAGAAACCAACGGTCACTCTTAACCCGATTGTAGTCCAAATTCAGCCTCCTGATGATGCTGAGGTGAACATGTCCATACCACTTGAATTTGAAGCACCGGCCTCCGCAAAGACGTCAACACCAATCGAGGTCGAGTTTGGGTCCCCAAAGGCGCCTGAGCCCTTTGAAGTTGCTATATTACCTTCCAAGGCAAAGGTGCCTATTCCAGTAGCAATGACAGCCGTAACACCATTCAACACAAAAGCTATACCGTGTGACTACACAGTCGAGGCATAGAAGGAAAGAAAAAGCCAAGTTCAAAGAAACAGTTGCAGCGCAGGGTATGATAAGAAACGACAGGGTTTATACCCCAGAACACTTACACTTAGCTGAGTCGAGTAAGCAGACCTCTAGCCGATAAGCCATCATTGAAACTGGACCTGGTGATCTCTGGAGAAAGATACAAGCCAAGGAATACTCGGTCATCGACCAGCTGAACAAAACACCGGCCCAAATTTCTATCTTGACTTTATTACAGAGTTTTGATGCACACAAGAATGCCTTGTTGAAGGTATTGAGTGAGGCGTATGTACCAAGCAGCATCACTAGAGGAGAAATGGCGAACATGGTGGGCCAAGTGTTGGAGAGTCATAAAATCACCTTTCACGAGGATGAGCTGCCATCGGAAGGATTGAGTCATAACAAGGCATTGCACATCACTGTGCAGTGCAAATATTTTATCACCCGAATCCTGGTCGATGGGGGGTCCAGTCTCAACATTTGTCCTCTGGTAACACTCGGAACATTGGGAAAAGGGCTGCATGAAATCAAGGATGGGGCCATCAACGTCAAAGCTTTCCACGGATTTCAGAGGTCCACTATTGGGGAAATTAGCCTACGTTTGCAAATGGTGCCCACGTGGTTTGATGTTGATTTTCAAGTGATAGATGTGCCGGCTTCTTACAATCTACTGTTGGGACGACCATGGATTCAAACCGCTGGGGCCGTGGCATCAACACTACATCAAGCAGTGAAATTTGAATGGAATCACCAGGAGGTGATCATTCATGGTGACGGTAGCAACCCCATATATAGCCAACAGACCATTCCAGCAATTGGAAGAAGAAGAAGCCGATACCCCGTCTAGAGCAGACTTTTCAACCAGCCAAGGTTATCTATGGGTCAGAAGAAGAGGAAGCATTAGCAGCGATGAGGAATTTTTTCCTGAAAAAGGATGATATGCACTGTTGTGTCATTTTTAAGGAGGAGGGGGAGGAAGGCCCTTCCATACAGGTTGTGAGCAGAGGAGCACACCTCAGTAACTGGACCTCAGAACCACCAGAGCCCGACGTGCCTCGGGGTAGCAAGGCTGAACAAAGCATTACGCACTATTTTGCTTTATTAAGTTTATTTTCTTTTCGCATTTTTCTTTTTTCGCAAGAAAGATTTCCAATGTTCAAAACACTTATGGAATTTATTAAAGTATTTCAATTTTCTTACAAATCCCTCTATTATTATTTTCTCTCATTACTTTACTCAAACAACATTACTATTACTTATCTTGATGAACCAATGACTGTTACATGCAACGAGACAACGGGACAAACGGACACAGATAGAGGAAGATGATATACCGAAAGAGATTGTTAAAGAAGTTGAGAATTTTGAGAATAAGCCTAAGTCCAACCTGGACGAGACGGAAATCGTCAATCTAGGAGATGCAGAGAACATCAAAGAAACACGAGTCAGTGTTCATTTGTCACCGTCTGAGAAGGAAGAGTATACAAAATTTCTAAAGGAATATGAGGACATATTCGCATGGTCATATGACGACATGACTGGTCTAAGCACGTCCATTGTGGCTCACAAATTACCGACTGATCCGTCCTGTCCACCAGTGAAACAGAAGCTCAGAAAGTTCAAGCGAGACATGAGTTTGAATATCAAGGAAGAAGTCACTAAGCAGGTCAAAGGCAAAGTTCTCAGGGTAGTAGAATATCCAACATGGTAAGCCAACATTGTGCCAGTACCAAAAAAGGACGGGAAGGTTAGAGTTTGCATCGACTACCGGGATCTCAACCGGGCCAGTCCAAAAGACGACTTGCCCTTGCCGAATATACACATCTTGATTGACAACTGCGCCTAGCATGAGTTGCAGTCATTCGTTGATTGTTTTGCCGGGTAACATCAGATATGGATGGATGAAGAGGACGCTGAGAAAATGGCTTTCATTACGCCGTGGGGGATGTATTGTTACAAAATGATGCCGTTTGGGTTAAACAATGCAGGGGCCACCTACATGAGGGCCATGACCACAATTTTTCATGACATGATACACAAGGAGATCGAAGTGTATGTAGACGACGTCATCATCAAATCCAAGAAAGCCGTTGATCACATGGGAGACTTGAGGAAATTCTTCAATAGACTGAGAAGGTACAACTTGAAGCTGAATCCCGCAAAATGTGCATTTGGGGTTCCTGCCGGAAAACTACTTCGGTTCATTGTGAGCCGCCGAGGGATGGAATTAGATCGGAAGCGGTCATCCCTGCCGAGGTAGAAATTCCATCCCTAAGAATCATACAGGAAGCAGAAATCGACGATGCAGAATGGGTAAAGAGTCGCTACGAACAGTTAGCCCTCATAGATGGAAAGAGAATGAATGCGATTTGCCATGGTCAACTTTACCAAAACAGAATGAACAGAGCCTTCAACAAGAGAGTTAGACCAAGATGGTTTACACCAGGGCAGCTGGTGTTGAAGAAGATTTTTCCACATCAAGATGAAGTCAAAGGGAAGTTCTCCCCTAACTGGCAAGGTCCATACATGGTTCATCGGGTTCTGACAGGAGGAGCCCTCATACTTGCAGAAATGGAAGGAAAAGTTTGGCCAAAACTAATAAATTCAGATGCAGTCAAGCGATACTATGTGTAACCATTTATGATTTCCTTATGTAATTTGAACTACGTCTGACCTGATTCCCATTTAAGAGGGGATACGTAGGCATCCTTATGGGTTCGGTCACAATTCAATGAAATTTTCATTCCCCCCCCCCCCACAATTGGAAACTGGGGCAGAATTTTGAGGAGGACCCTCAAAATTCCGAAGTAACTTCAGCCGATCATTGCAAGCAGCCATCAGAAGCAGCAACCCACTAAACTGGGGCAGAATTTTGAGAGGGGCCCTCAAAATTCCGTAGCAAGAAAGGTCACAATGTTTTGAGCCACGTCACAGTCGTTGGTTCATCCAAAGCTGTTTTTTTAAATATATATACNCCACATGTGAACGGTTTTGTCTTAGCCAAGAAGATACTCCGGGCAGGTTATTTTTGGATGACTATGGAAACGAACTGCATCCAGTATGTTCGAAAGTGCCACCGTTGTCAGATCCATGCAGACATGATAAAAGTGCCTCCAAATGAGCTTAATGCAATAAGCTCGCCATGGCCGTTCGCCGCATGGGGAATGGATGTTATCGGACCAATCGAACCTGCCGCATCAAATGGGCACAGGTTTATCCTAGTAGCAATTGATTATTTCACTAAATGGGTTGAAGCAGCATCTTACAGAGTAGTGACCAAGAAAGTCGTGGTAGACTTTGTCCGTGACCGTATCATTTGTCGGTTCAGGATCCCAGAATCAGTCATTACTGACAACGGTTTCAACCTCAACAGTGATTTGATGAAAGCCATGTGCAAAACCTTCAAGATCAAACACAAGAATTCCACAGCCTACAGGCCTCAGATGAACGGAGTTGTAGAAGCCGCCAATAAGAACATCAAGAAGATATTGAGAAAGATGGTAGAAAAGCATAAGCAGTGGCATGAGAAGTTATCATTTGCTTTGTTAGGGTATCGCACCACAGTCCGCACATTGATTGGTGCAACTCCCTATATGTTGGTTTATGGTACGGAAGCGGTCATCCCCGCCGAGGTAGAAATTCCATCCCTAAGAATCATACAGGAAGCAGAAATCGACAATGCAGAATGGGTAAAGAGTCGTTACGAACAATTAGCTCTCATAGATGGAAAGAGAATGAACGCGGTTTGCCATGGTCAACTTTACCATAACAGAATGACCAGAGCCTTCAACAAGAGAGTCAGACCAAGACGATTTACACCAGGGCAGCTGGTGTTGAAGAAGATTTTTCCACATCAAGATGAAGCAAAAGGGAAGTTCTCCCCTAACTGGCAAGGTCCATACATGGTTCATCGGGTTCTGGCAGGAGGAGCCCTCATACTTGCAGAAATGGACGGAGAAGTTTGGCCAAAACCAATAAATTCAGATGCAGTCAAGCGTTACTACGTGTAGCCATTTATGATTTCCTTATATAATTTGAACTACGTCTGAGAGGAGAACCCTCAAAATTCCGAAGTAACTTCAGTCGATCATTGCAAGCAGCCGTCAGAAGCAGCAACCCACTAAACTGGGGCAGAATTTTGAGGGGGGCTCTTAAAATTCCATAGCAAGAAAGGTCGCAATGTTTTGAGCCACGTCACAGTCGTTGGTTCATCTAAAGCTGTTTTTTTAAATATATATACATATATCATATCTTTAACAAAACTCATGCATGTCTATTATCGAAATCGCTTTGTTTAGCAACGCTACCCGAGGGTACCCACATTGTCACCCTAAACAGAGCCGAGCAAGTCAAGCGAAGCCCACGGGGTACGAACTAACCTTCCCCCTCTACAAAACTCACCAATTTTTCCTTGGATGCAGGCACCCAAGTTGCAGATCATCGAATACATATATACACTCTTGTTTTTTGGCAATACGACTCTCAGAACCATCACCTATTTACATTTGCTATCTGCACACAACATCCCCAGCAGCCACAATATCAATGTCAAATATCAGCTCTCAGCTATCAGCTAAGAATTTTTTATTATTACTATTCATCTTTCATCTTTTGCATAAGTCTACTATTCTGCCTTCCGAGGTTAAGCTCTACCTCCATCTGCGTTCTTGCATTGCATAAGGCTACTATTCTGCCTTCCGAGGTTAAACTCTACCTCCATCTGCATTCTTGCATTGCATAAGGCTACTATTCTGCCTTCCGAGACTAAGCTCTGTCTCCATCTGCATTGTTGCATTGCATTAGGCTACCATTCTGCCTTTCGAGACTAAGCTCTGTATCCATCTTGGCATGGCTGAAATATCTCCACTTCATTTAAATCCCGCATCGGCTGAAATATCGCCATTTTTATTTATGTCTTGCATTGGCTGAAATATCGCCACTTCATTTAAATCCTGCATCGGCTGGAAGATCGCCATTTTTATCTAAGTCTTGCATCGGCTGAAAGATTGCCAAATCCTGCATTTCATGGGCTGAAAGATCGCCAAATTGTCCGAAAGCGTCATTGTTCAGAGGCACCATTTTCATAGCCCGGGAACGTCATGCCATGGCCTGAGGACCCCACTTTTATCTCTGCATCGCATTATTCAAGGGCATCATGGTTCGGAGGCATCATTATCATAGCCCGAGAGCATCATTTCATAGCCTGCGAATCCTTTATCATGTGTTTCATGGAGCAGGACAGCATAGTCCGAGGACGACATCCTAACCGTCCAAAGACAACATTCATGGTCCAACGGGAACTTGCATCACGTTTAAATTTTCGCACAATATATGTTGGTATAATTCATTTGCAGGTACACCGGCTAGCAACGACCGTCTCAGCAGGAGCGATCCCACTCCCGTTCCCGCAGCCTATCAGACTCTGACCAACCTTCTCAACCTGAACATCGTGCCCTTCTTGGAAAATCCCCACCGGCATACTCCGTCGACGGATCCCGAACTACATATGGGCTGATTCCTGTAAGACCAGGGATATGTAGGCAGCTCAGGAACCAGAGCTTGGTCAAAATTCTTCAATCGTTTCATTTGGTCAAAATTGGCCATCATATCTTTATCCGACAACTCTTTCATCCTTCCCGGGTAAAGAGGGGCAGCTGTTGACACCCAATTTTCCCTATGTATTTTTTTTTACACTCAAAATACCTCCAAAATAGCATGTGCATGCATATATAAGCATACCCAAGAGTCTTGGTATTTTTCCCTAATTTTTAAGATTTTAAAATCAATTTATTATCTATTTCTAGCAGTACAAAATCCAATAATTATTCCCAAATTATCATTTTGGTGAATAATTTATTTCTACTCTCATATTTACACCAAAATATAATTAAGGTGATTTTTGTATATTTTTACAAATTTATTTGGTATTTTTAAATCTAAATTGCATATAATCGCAATTATAGCCTATTTTACGATTAATAGCATTTTACAATTCTAAAATTATTTCCAGTGTTTTTGGATTAATATTTATATATTATTAATTAGTTTAGTGCTTTTAATTTGTTTTAAAATCATTATTACTAGTTTATAAAAATAAAAAGGGGAAAATTGTCTATTTAACATCTAGCCCGTTTCTATTTCAATTATAGCCTCATTTATTTTCAATTTTAACCTCAATTTAACCCCCAATTCCGCCCCAAATTGAAACCTACCCAATTCCTAAATTACCCGACCCGATCTTAAAACCCACCCGGCTCCCCTTTAATCCTGGATCAACGGCCGTAATTCTTCCTTTCCATTTTTAATTCCCATAACCCCCTTACCCTAATTCATTCTATCTGAGGCACCGCATTGAAATTCTCTTCGTCTCCCAAACTCTCTCTAGCCTCTCCGAAACCCTAATCATCTTCCACCTATTTCTACCATGTTTCCACCGGAATCCATGGCATTCCAAGTCATGGGTGGCCTGTGCTCACTCTCTCTCACCGTTAAGCCTAAACTACTCGAATTTGGGGGCTCGACTTCAATGGCTCTCTTTATATCTTTCTCAGATCTATTGATCTATGGCCTTTCCGGCCATTATTCCGGCGTGTTCAAGCAATCTGAGTCTTTTCGACTCAGGATCCGACTTTCCTCAAGACCTTTCTCATTCTAGGGTTTTCTCTGCAACTCTAAGCCGTCTGAGGTTCTGGACTTGCTTATTTCTTTTAGATTTATGACATGCCTGAGCGTTATTTGACGTTTCAAAGGTTTTTCCCAAATTTCCTCTTTAAAATTGTTCAATCTCAATTTTAGGGTTTCTGAAAAGGGTTTCTTCAAATAATTTTCTGATCTTTCCTGTTCTTTCTTTATGTGTGTTTATGCTCGTATTTTTTCTTCTTATTATGCATGAGTTTGCTCTCTTGTTTCTTCTTTTTTATTATTATGCAAGACTCTTCTATTTTTCTGCTATTATCCTTATGCTCGCATGTTAATTTGTATTATTTTCCTCACTCTTTGCTATATGTGCTTATATTTGAATCCTGGATTTTGGTCGCTTTACTGAGTTTTGTTTGTATATTTTTCCCTACTGTTGTTTAAAAACTCGCATCATCTCTTTCTTCTGAGCTTGTTTGTGTATGTTTGCCTCTCATAAGTCTTTGAAAGAGATTTCTAAGCCTCTTTCAAAGACATTGTTTTCTCACCTCTGATTCTATTCGAAACCCTAGGTTTTGGGTTTTCATTGACAAGTGGTACTAGGGTTCCGCTTTGGGAGCCTAGGCTTTCAGACTCACTGTGAGTCTGTAATTAAGCTTGAATCTCTTTGCTTGTGACTCTGAGACCTTCAGTGTTAAACTCTTTTTTTAAATAACCCAACGACTCTTTTCGTTTGATCTGTGTGCTTATATATATGAGAAATTTCTCTTTCAAAGTTTTTTTTATCAACTAAGTGATTGATTCTGAAGTCCCTTAAATAAGGCTAATGATTTGCCACTGATTTTCCTTCGATTGAACCTCCTTTACCTTGCTTGACTTGGTTCATTCAATTGAACTTGAAATTTTTGGTTTCATGGCTGTTTAATTGATTCCCTTGCCATATTTGGCACAAACCGTGTACCATTGATTGTTTCCTTAAATAACATCTATGTATTTACCCCTTTTGTGCTACTTTGAAAGGTTTTAGTAAAAATTTCTTTCCTTAACTAATTTCTACCCGTTGGAATCAGAATCCCTTAACCACAGGGAGAGTGGTTACAATGATTTCTTTACCTTTCTTACTAGTCCTCTTTGCACTATAAAAGGGGGTGCACTTCTGCACTTTAACAAGACCTAACTTTACATCTACACTCCCAATCAAATACTTCGCCTCTATACTTCATGTTCAATACCTCGAACTTCTTACTTTCAACTCACACATTTACCTTACTAATTTGAATTCAATACTCTGCATTGCTTGAGACCTTTTGGAACTGCTGTGCTTGCAACTTGGCTTTTCAAAGACAACTGTTTTCTTACTTGTTTTCCATTGAAACTAGTATGTTTTTGTCATTTAATTTTCTGCCTCACCCCTATGTGTTTACTTCACAGTTTCAGCATCCTTGTTTACTTTACTGCTTATGTTCAGTGATTTGTGCTAATTATGTTCCTTCCTTGCTCTTTCTATTGTGAACCCTACCCCTATTCCCTTCTATGTGTTTGAGTTAAGGTTCTTGGCCTGGCAGTATCCTAATTACTACCCAGGCCATAACCTGATCCACAATGGATCCGAACTCTTATGTTTGGCTAACAGGCAGGTCAGGGGTGTGCCAGCATTCCCATTTGCTGGGCATGACCACTAGCCTGTCAAGGTTTTCCCTAATTCCCCTATGTACTTACACTTATTCTTAGACCCTTAAGTTCTGCTCCTCTCTTATGAGCCTTGCTTTGGAACCTTGAGTTCCCTCTGAACTTGGATATTTGAGGGCTGGCATTTCCACACTGCACTATGATCTTAATTCTGCAATGTGTTTGGGGTGTAAGCACTGCGTGGAGCCCTTTGAGACTCTTGGGAACTTTGACACATCCCAAATATGAGAAAGGCTTTTGGAAATCTGATATCTCATATTGTTGGACTTTGAAGTCTGAATTAGGCTGTTTGGATGTAGCTGGAGCTTCTGATGTAATTTTACTTTTCTTTTTTCTGATTCATTTGGGTCTGTAATAATTTGTAATAACAGTTGGGGATGGCTAGTGGAAAGGGATGGGGATGAATGCATGCCAAGGGTAGAAAACCTGCCTATTGGTTATTTACAATTTCTGCATTCTACATTTTAAACACATGCCTATAAATTCTGCATTTCTGCATCATAGAAATTATGTCTATAAGTTCTGCATATAGAAATCATTACTTTAGGTTTCTGCACATCTGCATTGTAGAAATTATGCCTTTAAATTCAGCATTTCTGCATCTTAGAAATTATGTCTATAAGTTCTGCATATAGAAATCATGACTTTAAGTTTCTGCACTTCTGCATATACATGCCATTAAGCAAACAATCATTGATTTAATAAATAACCAACTTCACTCTAGATACTATGCCTATAGGACTCTTGCATTTATGTATTTGTTTAAAACCAATTATGCTTAGAAATCATGCCTGTAGGAATAATCAACTGAACCAGCTTCGTCTATTTAATCTACGAGTCTAAAATCAGTCATAAGGTCGTCAAAATCTGCAGATCTTTCGTTTATATAACCAGCAACCTTTTCCCTAAAATTAGTACGCTCTATTAGATGCCATGCCTATAGGCCTCACTTAGGCCAACTATTAGGTAATTAATTGCGTCAATTCTGATAAACTACATCCAGACAAGGCCTAATTCGGACTCCTTATCTGAAAATATGTAATAAATCAGCTACCCCCTTTATGTAATTTTTTAGTCCAGACCACAACCAGTATTTGAAGTCATGCTATACAATCTGCTCTTTTAAGTGAGGAGGCCTATTTGAGCCTTAATATCTATGTGTTCTTCCCCTAACTGCTTATGTGTTTTTGCTTGTCGCCTTAGAGTTTTTATCCTTTTAAACTCTGAAAAGCCCCAATTCCCTTCCCTTTTAGGATTAGTAGTCTCAATGCCTCCGAGACTGATAGGATCGGGACGGGTAATAGCATGCAATAAGTAACGAGACCATTCCGCACTTTAATACCTTAAAAGAGGTGGGAAAGGGTAGATATTGAGATGATGATCACGCGATAACACCATGCGTATAATCGGTTACCGGGTGTTGCGTGAATGATCCATGTTATTTATAAACCTAGGATCCCCCTCCCTCCATATGTGCTTACGTCAGTTTTCCAGTTCTTTAAACTTTGTATTTCACTTTAATTCAAACCTGTTTGGAATTTCCAGCACTGTTTTCATTTTTTAAACTTCCGGCCATTTTACTTCTTTGTCTGATTATTTGCATTAGTTACTTGACCCTCATTTTTCTGCATTTATACATTCTTTTAAATGAGCATGAAACCATCTACTCCCTAACTTCAGCATGCTTATTTGACCTTTATAAAAATCCTACTTGTAATCGTTATGTGAAGTTGTCTTGTATGTTTATTCGCTTTAAAGTCACAAATTGTAGCATGACCGGGAACCACACTAGTGGATCTTGGGGGGTGCCTAGCACCTTCCCCATGGGATAATTTCAAGCCCTTACCCGTTCTCTGGTTCTTTTTTTTTTATTCCTTGGTGTACTAATGCACTCAATCATTAGGTGGCGACTCTTCTAAATCTCAAAAACCCAAATTCCCAAAAGGAATAGAGTTGTTCGCCCAAATGTCATAAACCCAATTTCGCCTTTAGAAAAAGGGGGCATTGACAGAAATCATAACCATTCATCAGATCAACCAGTCATGGAGTTCCCTCTCCTTCGGCAAGGACTATAGTAAATTTCTAAGCCAAATTTCGATATTATCCATCCAACATGCTGAAATCGAATTCGATAGAATTGATTCTAGGTTCAATGACCTCAAGTCATCCAACACGACTACTCTGGTGACATGACACATCAATACAATCTAAGGCCACAACTCGTGCAATCCGTGCACCAATAAGCAACGATCCAAATGTACTCAAATCATGGAAAATGACTCAAATGAGAGAGCTGTACCGCAAGCTCACCAGTACCACCACAACACGATGCCAAGAACCCATCACACACCGTAGAACCAGAACACACGAATCTAACAGCATACCTCCACATAACTTCGCTGCAATGCGCGACCCTATCCAAACACTGGTCCACAAAAAACACCTCAAGCCACCATGCTCACAATCAACAACCACGCACAATTTGATGTCTAGTACCAAAAGCAAATCACCATAACCATGGAGAAGCAAATGATGCAATGCCATACCAGCCCGAAAGAACATATCCAATGCGCAATCAATCATGCAACACCCAAATACTCGTCTCACTCAAACTCCGCTATACAGCCCAAATAGAACCATATCATTTGTGCATAAAATCAACAAATCACAATCCCGCGTAGCTTACAAGAGTAACTCACAGGCAATTCTCGGGTCACAAATAAGCTTATCAACAACCGAATGGCACCTTCCTCAACAATAGCAGTCTGGAGTCAACGTATCCGAATCGATGCAGAACACACATCCATATTGGCCTACCAATGAACCCCAAATCAACTCTGGTCACTCACAATAGTTAAATAACTCTCTGAAAGTTCACAATGACTGAATCATGGCACATACTAACATCTGACTTGCTTTGTCCACACCCTCACAGTCCACAACCACGAAATAACCTGTTTATGAGAACTTCCAGTCTCCAAATCCATAGAGCACATAAATCACCATATCCAATCCCAACTCCATTGCCCGTACATCTAACACACCTCTACTACTCGATCATTCGACGAGGGGTACTCCTATAATTCTTCTGTGCCACCAAGCAAACTTGAATATCAACATTCGATCAAATAAGAGAGTGCCGCAATACCAATGAAGTATCCTTAACTCAAACACATTGCCCTTTCTGAAATGTATACCCGCATCAAGCCACACCAATTAGTAATATCATTTACCTAGTCATCTGAAACTGTCCATGCTGCCTAAGAATTTATGACCTTCCTTTCAAAACTGAATCGTGACGTTACACATGCAAATCTCAAACCTACACAACTTACCGCACATACCATGCCATCCTATGATAAACATGAGAACTTCATAATCCACTTCGAGCCACAAGCAACTACGTACTCAACTAGGCAAGAACTTCCCATTTGACCCCACCTAAGAGAAAATCACTATACATTACCTGCTCCTCCCGCCCGTAGAAAATATACATCTCTAACCGTGGTAGAAACCATGAAGAACTCTCCGAATCCCTTTTGCACAAAACCTACCCGTAAGGACTGAATCCTTCTAACTCAACCAAGCTACGCAGGTCACCAAAAACCCAAGAGCATTGCCACGAAACACCTGTAGAAACTCATTACCTCATAAGCACCCAAAGAACTAATCATATCCCTTACCATGCCGATCCGACCTACTACCAAGCTGTCCTATTTGTCCAAGTTCCTTATGAATTACCTACAGATTGATACTTCTCCTCGGCATAATACCGCAATCCTCAACTCAGACTCACCACACTAGACCTAAGCATAAAACCACACCATCTAAGGCTCAAAAGCCACTGAATACTCTCTTAAATATCCCCAAAAGTACCACATTAAAAATACTTACCCTGAAGAGATTTCCTACGAATCTAAAGCCATTACCTTCACCTTCCTGATACTTATATGTTGAACCCATAATGATATAGAAATGCTACAAGTCTTGACACCCTCCAATGTAAACCTCAGTTTCTAGCCAAATGCACTTCCTGAAGATCTCCAACTATTACATGTAAATCTTGAATCCATTAAAATCATTCTCAGGAGTCATCCACTCCACTCAGGTTTTAATTAAACTAATAAAACGAACCGAACGAACCGTGCCCCATTACTACAACAACACCTAAGGAAGTAACCCATCCTTCTAGGCAGTCGAGTCATGTCCTACTCCATACCTGTTACATCCCTTACAACAAAAACTAATTCATCCAACATTTCTCATATACCCATAAAGCATGAAACAACCCTTATCCAGAATTTCCTTTACTCGAGTCATCGTCGATCTCAACCTCTGCAAGACATAACCGATTCACCAGTATACCTCAAACTGAAACTAATACGACACTTAGACGTGCAATTAACTTATCAATAACAGACTCCCCCACTTCGCTCAAAGCCATAGATCAAAACACACAAAACTCACAATGGCCATACTCTATTACTGCCATAATATCGTAGTGAGATTAAACTAAATCCTTCATAAGCTCGTGCAACACAAACCATCCAGTACTTCAAATCATCTGGAAATCTCGCATTCACCCTCGTAACAGTCAAGCCCACTCTTACAAAGGATCCAAACTCAAATTGCAACACACATATTTCAGTGGTAAAAGAGGGTTTCCAACAAACAACATAGGGATCACATGCCCTCAGGACACCCCGCAGGAGATAACCCACCTGCTTCGCCTCAAATTAACATCTCTTCATACCCTTCCACCATCATAAACATCACGCAATCACTAAATCTTCCTGAGTCTGAACTCATATCACGACATGAAATCTACTTCACTCCCCAACTAAACAACATGAATAGATCCTTCAACACACCCATAACTCGGGGCTATACATCAAATCAAGCTGGAAATCAAGCACTAAATAGTTCTTTCTACCCTCAAGCAGAACCTTCTCGTCACATTCAAAACATATGAACACATCTCGCAATCACATCATACTCATTACGTAGCAATCCAGCCATCAGTTCTACTAATTGGGACACTACCGAACATATAAATCCAAATGCACATGCTCACACAATAAACACCTCAGTGTTCAAGCTACAGGCAAAGCCCGGCCTCAAGTCCTCCAGACTGGCCCAACACCAACACACAGAAATCACATCTCGCCCCTCATTCAGGGAATCACAAGTCGTCGATGCACAACCGATACCGAGCGCTCATGCGCGTACACGAATGCGTGGAAGGAATTCAAGGAGTTACGCTTCAAGCTGAATCAATGGCACACGATAAGAATTCAAGTGTGTGGAATTTCCTAAAGGTTCTGCAGCCTCTCGAAGATAAGTACAGATGTTTCCGCACCGATCCGCAAGACTCTACTAAACTTGCTCATGAATCATGAGACCTATGTAACCTAGGCTCTAATACCAACTTGTCACGACCCAAATCTACCTTGTGGTGATGGCGCCTAACGTGGAACTAGGCAAGCCAACTCTTTTATCAAAACAACCCGATATTTCAAAATAAAGATTTCTTCAAGCTATTTAATTAATAAAACTTCATTAAATAAATCTGAATAACAAAGTGCGGAATGAAAAGCCTGACATCGGGGTGTCACAAGTCATGAGCATCTACTAAGAACTACCTGATAATACTAAGACCAATACAGTCTGGAAGCCAGCTAATAACATTTATAGGGAGATAGGAGGGAGAAGAGCAGGGTTGCGATCGCCGTATATCTACTTTGCTAACTCCAACAGATCCGCGGCGGATGAAAACAACACTCACAAGCACGTCCAGCGACCCCCTGGGTTTGCACACAAGGTGCAGGGAGTAATGTGAGTACGCCAACTCAGTAAGTAATAAAAGTAAATAAACTCTGAGCAGCAGCAACGAGCAATAAAACATATACAGTTCATATCATGAAATCTCAGTAGGGTACAACAGGCTTGTAAAATCAGGGTTTTGAATCAACTCAGCTCATTTAAATCCAGTTTCAGTAAAACCATTTAAAACATCTTTCAACCATTTTCAAACACACTGATGAAACAATGAGTAAACATGATGAAAGCATAATCAGCCCCTCGGGCAAAACTCACTCGTATACAGCCCCCCGGGCAAACATGAATCATAAATAGCCCCTCAGGCAAACATCACTATTACTCATATACAGCCCCTCAGGCATACCTCACAATCACTCGTAAACAGCCTCTCGGGCACAAGTGAATCGAGATCAGTCCCTCGGGCATAACATGATTCAAGAACAGCCCCTCGGGCAAAACATCATATCACTCACTCATGGTACCCGCGCTCACTGGGGGTGTGCAGAATCTCAAGGGGATCCTTCGACCCAAGCGCTATAATCCACACGAAACACTCATGTGCTGCATGGACAACTCACGTGCTATAGTATCAATATCAGAATCCGCACGGAAACTCACGTGCTGTACTCTTTATATTCTCACAATTACAGGCCCTCGACCTCACTCAATCATAAACCTCTCAAGCCACTCGGGCTATCAGTAAAAAAAATAGGGTGCTCAGCCCAAAATATCAATTTATACATCAAAACGGAGTAATGAAGACTGAGTTATGAAATCAGTAAACACAACATGACTGAGTATAGATCTTAAATCAAAACAGTGAGAGGATAATAAGAAAAGGCCCCTAAGGGTCTAAACAGCATTGGCACAAGGCCCAAATATGGCATTCAACCCAATTTATAGAAATTCTTTCTAAATCATATAAGTATCATATAGTTTCAGTCAAATACGCAACTTTATAATTGCTACGGGATGGACCAAGTCAAAATCCCCAACGGTGTACGCCCGTCACCTAGCATGTGCATCACCTCGAAGTAGTAAAACAATGTGAAATCCGGCGTTTCATACCCTCAAGACTAGATTTACAGTCAATACTTACCTCAAACCGGTCAAATCCCTACTCCGCGATGCCCTTGCCTATGAAATCGGCCTCCAAATGTCCCGAATCTAACTAAAACAATAAAATTCAATCAATATAGGCCAAGGAACCAATTCCTTACGAAAAACTATCAATTTATACCAAAATCCCGAAATTCACCCAAACCCGACCCCAGGCCCATGTCTCAGAATCTGAAAAAAATCACAAACTAGAAACCCCTTTCACTCACGAGTCTATCCATACCAAATTCATCAAAATACGACATCGAATGGTCCCTCAAATCCCTAAATTAAACTCTCAAGTTACAAGCCCTAATCCCCTCAATTTCATCCATAATTTCTACTAATTTCATGCTTAAACAACTGAAAATTACCATAATCACGAGTATTAAGCTCAAGTAACTTACCTCAATGTAAAACCCCCTTGATTCCCACTTCAAAACCCTCCAAAAATGCTTCAAGTCCGAACAAGAATGGTAGAAAATAACCTAAATTTCGCGAAGTCTCCAATTTATAGGTTCTGCCCAGCAAAACCGCATCTGCGGTCCCATTCCCGCATCTGCACGCTCCTACGAAAACCTTTCCGCTTCTGCAGAATTTCCTTAAAGACCCCTTCCTTTTCTGCGATTGCCTGACCGCATCTGCGGTCATTGCAGATGTGGGGTCCAAGCCGCACCTGCGATCCCATCTGTGCACCTGTGCCTCAAACCCGCTTCTGCGGACCTCGCACCTACCGTTCCCACACCGCAGGTGCGGTTAAGACAGAATCGACATCATTAGCTGCATTACTAAATTTCCAAACTCTCCGATAACCATCCGAAATCATCCCGAGGCCCTTGGGACCCCAACCAAAAATACCAACGAGTCACATATCAACATACAAACTTAATCGAACCTTTGGAATACTCAAAGCAACATCAAAACATCGAATTATCCTCGGATTTAAGCCTAAGAACTCCTGAACTTCCGAATTCCGCAAACGATGCATAATCCTACCAAATTACCTCCGAATGACCTGAAATTTTGCACACACATCACAAATGACATCACAGACCTACTCCAACTTTAAGAATTCCTTTCCAACCCCGATATCAAAATTTCCACGGCCGACCGAAAATCGCCAAATTTCAAATTTCGCAAATTCAAGCCTAATTCCACCACGGACCTCCGAATCACATTCCCGACGCACTCCCAATTCCATGATCACCTAACGGAGCTAACCAAATCATAAAAATCAAATCCGAGATCGAACACTAAAAAGCCAAAACATGGGCAAACCTTTCAAAATTAATGCTTCAAGCTGAGAATCATTCTTCCATATCTATTCTAAGTAACCTGATAACCTAAATCGACGATTTAGATAAGTCATGATACACCATACGGGGGCTAGTCATGCTTGAGAACTGCCTAGAGAAGTGCAAAATGCTCAAAACGATCGGTCGGGTCGTTACAGCCGTGTAGATACCTAGATAGTCTCCTAAATCCTAAAGCCTCGATCAACGTCTGCCATTGGGACCAAAAGTGCCTGGATCTGCACACAAGATGTAGCAGGTAACATGAGTACACCATCTCAGTATGTAACGAGTCCAAACTATGGGCTGACAGGTAGTGACGAACTCAACCTCAACAGATGTAATAGAAACAACAGATCTGAACAGTTTAAGATATAAAACTCAACTTCCTCTACATGCCAATTCATCGAGTGTATGAAATGCACAATGTGCTCCTACTCTCAAGTGCTCAACCACTCGATACTGGATATGACCATTCGGCCCAGGGAAATCCATCCCGAAACATATACAACACTAACTGTGAGTCACTCAGTACCGAGGAAAAAGGGCAATCCAACCCTGAGCAGAAATCTATCTCCAGGTATATATTTAAATACTCAACCACTCAATACCGTATATGGCTATCCGACCCAGGGAAATCTATCCTAGAACATACTCATCATTGACTACAAGTCACCCCGTACCGAGGAAAAAGGGTAATCCAACCCTGTGGAGAAATCCATCTCCAGATATCAATACTTTGGACAAATCTATGTCCAGGGAAATCCATCCCTCAATAATATCATCCGAGCCCACTGTGGGTGTGCAGACTCCGGAGGGGCTCCTACGGCCCAAGCGCTATCATAATCAATATAACTGCTGCGGCGTGCAGCCCGACCCCGTAACTGTCGCTCAAAATCAGGCTCTCGGCCTCACTCAGTCATCACTCTCCAGTCTCACCCACGGGCTCAAAATGTCATAGAAACTAGCCCAGAAACAATGATATGCTAAGCTGATAATAACAATTGAGACTGAGATATGATATGAAATGCATGAATATGATTGAGTACAAAATAACAGCAAAATCAGTAAAATGACAACAAGAAATTACAACTAGGGTCCCAACAGTATTAACATGAATCCCTAACATGATCTCTAGCATGTTTTGCAGCTCAATTACTTCATCACATAATGGAAACATGGATATTAACAAGAAAGAGTCATTTAACGGTGCCATGGAATAAACTAGGTCAAGATTATCACGGTGCACGCCCGTCACTTGGCATGTGCGTCACCTTTATACTAACCACATATCACGTAGTTTGGGATTTTGAACCCTCAGAACCAAATTTGAAAGCGTTACTTACCTCAAACCGAGCAAATCCTACTCCACAGTGACCTTGCCTCTCGACTCAGCCTCCGAACGTCCCGAATCTAGCCACAAGCAATAAAATACGATCAATATAGGCTAAAGGAACCAATTCCACAAGAAAAATACCAAATTATAGGCCAAATCCGAAAATCACTCAAACCCGGCCCCCGGGTCCACATCTCTAAATCTGACAAAACTAACAAAACTAGGAAGCCTGTTCACTCACGAGTCTATCCATACCAATTTCATCAAATTCCGACATCATTTGATCCCTCAAGTCCCCAAATTACTCTCTCCAAAATCCCAAGCCCTAACCCCTTATTTCACTTCAAAAATCCTGCTAATTAGGTGGGAAATCAACGCGAAAACACCATAGCTAATGATATTAAAGCTCAAGCAACTTACCTCAGTGAAAACCCTTGAATCCCCTTCAAAAATCACCCCAAAAATCACCCGAAGTCTTTCTATTTATATATTCTGCACAGCAATACCCCACCTGCGGAATGTAGGTGCAGAACCCACTTAAAATCTTGACCTCGGTCTTGCATCCTCAAGACCGTATTTGTGCTTACGCAGGTGCGGAATTCATTATACTTCTGTGGTCCCGTCTCGCACCTACGCCCTCTGCCCAGCTCAACCTTGGCCACTTATGCAGCTCCTTCTCCGCTTTTGGGAGCTCGCACCTACGACTCCCACTCCGCAGGTGCGGTTATGGCAGCTGAGTTCTAACTTCAGCAACTCCTCCAATTTCCAAACTTGTTCCGATAATCACCCGAAATCAACCCGAGGACCTGATGACCTCAACCGAACATACCAACATATCCCATAACATCATACAAACTTAGTTGAACCTTCGAATTACCCAATACAACATCAAAACACCAAATTACACTCGGATTCAAGCCTAAGAACTTTTAATTTCCGAATTCCACAAACGATGCCGAAACCTACCAAACCACGTCCGAATGAGCTCAAATTTTGCCCACAAGTCAGAAATGACACCATAAACCTACTCCAACTTCAGGAAATCCAATCCGACCCTGATATAAAAAATTTCACTGCCGACCAAAATCGCCAAAATTCCAACTTTCGCCAATTCAAGCCTTATTCTACAACGGTCCTCCAAATCACATTACGGATGCGCTCCTAAGTCCAAAATCACCTAACGGATCTAATAGAACCATCAAAATTCAAATCCGAGGTCTTACACATTAGTCAACATCCGATCAACTCCTCCAACTTAAACCGTCTCATAAGAGACTAAGTGTCTCAATTCACTCCAACACCACTCCGGACCCAAACCAACGAACCCGGTAAGTCAAAATACAGGTGAAGGGCACAAAAGAAATAGGAAATAGGGAAACGGGGCTGTAAATCTCAAAACGACTAGCCGGGTCGTTACCTCCTCCCCGTCTTAAATAAACGTTCGTCCTCAAACGGGTCTAGAAACATACCTTAAGTCTCAAATAGGTGTGGATATATGCTCCACATCTCCCGCTCGGTCACCCAAGTAGCCTCCTCCATGGGATGACCTCTCAACTGCACTTTCACTGAAGCTATATCGTTTGACCTCATCTTCCGAACTTGCCGCTCCAAAATAGCCACCGGCTCCACATCATAAGTCAAATCATCGTCTAACTGACCCGTGCTGAAATCCAAAACATGGGACGGATTACCGATATACTTCCGAAGCATAGAAACATGAAATACCGGATGCACACCCGACAAGCTAGGTGGCAAAGTGAGCTCATAGGCCGTTTCCCCAATCCTCCTAAGCACCTCAAACAACCCAATAAACCGAGGGCTCAACTTGCCTTCTTACCAAATATCATAACACCCTTCATGGGTGAAACCTTCAGCAAAACCTTCTCCCCAACCATCTAAGACACATCACGGACCTTCCTGTCGGCATATCTCTTTTGTCTTGACTGCGCCGTGTGAAGTCGCTCCTGAATTAGTTTCACCTTATCCAATGCATCCTGAACTAAGTCTGTGCCCAAAAGCCTAGCCTCACCCGGCTCAACCAACTCACTGGAGATCTACACCGCCTCCCATATAAAGCCTCATACGGAGCCATCTGAATACTCGACTGATAACTGTTATTGTAAGCAAACTCCGCGAGTGGCAGAAACTGGTCCCATGAACCACCAAAACCAATGACACAAGCTCGTAGCATGTCTTCCAATATCTGAATAGTGCGCTCGGACTGTCCGTTCGTCTGAGGATGAAATATTGTGCTCAACTCAACCTGAGTGCCCAACTCTCACTGCACGACTCTCCAAAACTGAAACATAAAATGCGTGCCTCGGTCTAAAATGATAAAAACTGGCACTCTATGAAGGCGAACAATCTCTCTGATGTAAATCTCAACCAACCGCTCTGAAAAATAGGTAGTACACACAGGAATGAAGTGCACAGGCTTGGTCATCCGATCCACAATCACCGAAATAAAATCGAACTTCCTCAAAGTCCACGGGAGCCCAACTACGAAATCCATGGTGATTCACTCCCACTTCGACTCTAGAATCTCTATCTGCAAAAGCAAGCCACCCAGTCTCCGATGCTCATATTTCACCTGCTGACAGTTGAGACACCAAGCTACAAACCCAACTATATCTTTCTTCATCCTTCTCCACCAATAGTGCTGTCTCAAATCCTGGTACATCTTTGCGGCACCCGGATGGATGAATACTGCGAGCTGTGGGCGTCCTCTGGAATCAACTCCCGAAGCCCCTCTACATTGGGCACACATATCCGGGCCTGCATCCTCAATACCCCGTCACCACCAATAGTCACGTCTCTAGCATCATCATACAGAAACTTGTCCTTGAGGACAAGAAAATAAGGATCATCATAGTGACGCTCTCTGATACGATCAAACAAGGAAGACCGAGAAACCACACAAGCTAGGATCCGACTGGGCTCTGAAATATCCAATCCCACAAACCGATTGGCAAAAGCCTGAACATCAACTGCAAAAAGCCTCTCCCCAATAGGCAGGATTGCAAGAATACCCACACTCACTGCCTTCCTACTCAAGGCATCGACCACCACATTGGCCTTTCCCGGATGGTACAAAATGGGAATATCGTAGTCCTTTAGCAGCTCCAACCATCTCCGCCGCCTCAAATATAGGTCCTTCTGTTTGAACAAGTGTTGGAGGCTACGATGATCAGTAAACACCCCACAAGACACACCATAGAGATAGTGCCTCCAAATCTTCAGCGCGTGAACAATGGCAGCCAACTCCAAATCATGAACAGGGTAGTTCTTCTCATGGGGCTTCAACTGATGCGAAGCATAAGCAATCACTCTACCCTCCTGCATCAAAACACACCCGATACTGACCCGAGAAGTATCACAATATGCTGAATATTAACCAGAAGCTACTGGCAGAACTAACACTGGAGCTGTGGTCAAGGCAGTCTTGAGCTTCTAAAAGCTCGCCTCACACTCATCCGACCACCTGAAAGGAGCACCCTTTTGGGATAATTTGGTCAATAGTGATGCAATAGACGAGAAACCCTGAACGAACCAGTGGTAATAACCCACCAAACTAAGAAAGTTACGAATCTCTTTGGCTGAGGATGGTCTGGGCCAACTCTGGGCCGCCTCTATCTTCTTTGGATCAACCTGAATACCCTCACTGGACACCACGTGCCCCAAGAACGCCACTGAACTGAGCTAAAGCTCACACTTGGAGAACTTAGCATAAAGATTGTCCTCCCTCAATCGCTGCAACACAATCCGTAAATACTGGGCATTCCCTCCTGGCTATGAGAGTACACCAGGATATCATCAATGTATATTGTAACAAACGAGTCGAGATAAGGCTGGAACACACTGTTCATCGAATGTATGAACGCTGCTGGGGCATTGGTCAGCCCAAAAGACATCACAAGGAACTCATAATGACTATATCGGGTCCTGAAAGGTGTCTTAAGAATGTCCGAGCCCCTAATCTTCAACTGGTGATGCCCTGACCTCAAATCAATCTTGGAGAACACCCTTGCTCCCTGAAGCTGGTCAAATAAATCGTCAATACGAGGTAAGGGATACTTTTTCTTGATTGTGACTTGTTCAATTGCCTATAATCAATGCACATTGTCATGGTACCATCCTTCTTCTTCACAAATAGAACTGGTGCACCCCAAAGTGACACACTAGGCCGAATAAACCCCTTATCGAGGAGTTCCTAAAGCTGTTCCCTCAATTCCTTTAACTCCGCCGGTGCCATACGATACGGTGAAATAGAAATGGGCTGAGTGCCCGACACCAAATCAATACCGAAGTCAATATCCCTGTCTGGCAGCATGCTCGGCAGGTCTGCAAGAAACACATCCGAAAAATCCCTCACCACCGGAACTGAATCAATAGTAGGAGTCTGTACACTGGCGTCCCTCACAAAAGCCAAATAAGAAAGACCACCCTTCCCAACCATCCGCTGGGCCTTCACCAATGAAATCACTCTACTGGGAACAAATGCGACGAACCTTTCCACTCAATCCGTGGCACTCCCGGCATAGCTAACGTCACCGTCTTAGCGTCACAGTCCAAAATAGCATGACACGGAGACAACCAATCGATGCCCAATATCACATTAATGTCAACCATACTAAGCAGCAACAAATGCACTTTAGTCTCTAGTCCCCCAATAGTCACTACATATGATCGATATACATGGTCCACAATAATAGTATCGCCCACTGGTATATACAAATGAACAGATGAAACAAGAGAATCACGGGGCGTATCAAAATAATGAGCATAATACGACAACACATATGAAAAAGTGGAACCAGGATCAAATAATACAGAGGCATCCCTGTGGCAAACTGAGATAATACTTGTGATCACAACATCTGAAGCAATAACATCTAGTCTGGTAGGGAGTGCATATGAAATAGTGGAACTAGGATCAAATAATACAGAGGCATCCCTGTGGCAAACTGAGATAATACCCGCGATCACAACATCTGAAGTAATAACATCTGGTCTTGTAGGGAGTGCATAGAAACGGGCCTGACCGCCACCTGATCGGCCTTCCCCTCTAGGGTGACCCCTAGTTGACTAACCTCCACCCCGAGCTGGCTGGGCAGGTGGTGAAGTAACCGGTGCTGAAGCCGAAGGCTGACTCCTCTGCTGGGATGAACCTCCCGTAAAGCGGGGACAGAACCTCTTGATATGACCCAAATCTCCACACTTAAAGCAACCTCTATCGGCCACTAGCAATGTGGACTGAAGGGAGTCCGGAGCACCAGAATACCCGCTAGAAGGACCAGGCATAGATGAACCCTGAGTTAATGGTGCATGAGACGAACTCTGAGCTGGAAGGGCACTAAGAGATGAGTGGCCCTGATGTGAACTGTGAGAACCATGGCCAGATGATGCGCCACGGTAAGCTGGACGAGCCATCTGAGCATGCCTGAAGGGGCATCCCCTACCGTGGTGAAATGACCTCCCGAAGGAACACCGCCAAAACTATCGGATCCACGAGGCCTCTTGTCCTCCCTCTCTACTTGCTCATAGCGGCGAACCAACTCTATATCCCAAGAAATGTCAATAACCTCCTCAAAAGAAGCACCAAACACCCTCTCTCTAGTTAGAATAATCCGCAGCTGATATCTGAGGCCATCAATGAACCTCCCGATCCTCTCCCTATCTATGGGAACCAACCAGATAGCATAACGGGCCAACTCCAAGAATCACATCTCATACTACGTCACAGTCATATCATCCCGATGCAACTACTCAAACTGTCTGCGCAACTCCTCTCTGTGGGACTGGGGCACATACTTCTCCAGGTAGAGAATAGAGAACTGCTACCATGTAAGGGGCGCTGCACCAACCGGCCTACGCCTCTCATATGCCTCCCACCAAGTGAAGGCAGCTCCAGAGAACTGAAAAGTAGTGAACGAGACCCCACTGGTCTCCAAACACCTACTGTACGGAGAATCCCCTAACACTTATCCAAGAAACCCACGGCATCCTCGCCCTCTGCACCGCTGAAAGTCGGAGGCTGAAGTCTACCAAAGCTCTCCAACCTATGCTGCTCATCATCAGGCATGGAGGGAACCACATAGTCCTGAGCAGCTACAACCGGCTGGGCTGGTGGTGCCCCCGGTGTCTGAAGTCCTTGAACAAACTGCTTGGGTGTGCGGGCGGCGGGAGTCTGAGTGCCTTCCCCGGCCTAGGAAGTGGCTGCTGTAGTAGAAATAGAGACCGCCTGAGCAAGACTGGTGCACACGGTCAGAATCTGAGCTAAGATCTCCTGAAGACTTGGAATCACGAAGGGCACAGCTGGTGCCTGAGCTGGTCCCGCTAGTACATCTACAACTGGACCCTGATCCTGGACTGGGGCAGTTGGTGGATCTGCAGGTGCCGTGCTAGCTATTGATCAGGCTGCACCCTCGCCCGTGCCACGGCCTCTACCGCGACCTCGGCCTTTCGTGGCCCTAACTGGTGGTACTGGTGGTTATCCGTCCTGACCGGTAGCACGTGTCTCACCATCTGTGAGAGAATAGGATAGCAAAAGTTTAGTTACCAGAATCAACAGATTTGCACGACAAGGATTCAAGAATATGAAGTTTCCTAAGGGTTCTGCAGCCTCCCGAAGATAAGTACAGACGTCTCTGTATCGATCCGCAAGACTATACTAAACTCGCTCATGACTCGTGAGACCAATGTTACCTAGGCTCCGATACCAAACTGTCATGACCCAAAACCCGGCCCGTCATGATGGCGACTATCGTGGAACTAGGCCAGCCTCAACTAATTAACCCACACAACAACAATAAGTTTGAAATCATTTAAAGGAAGCTTTTAATATCTAAAGAAACTATTTTAACATAAGAAATTCCAAGATAAGATACGATCCAACCCAAAACCAAGGTGTCACTGAGTGCATGAGCATCTAAAGGAAAACATAGTCTATTACAACGTTCAAGAAAACAAACTGAAATACATCTAGAGATAGAGATTTATAGTCAAGGCATGCAAACGCCGTGCAGATACCTCGATAGTATACTAAATCCTGAAGCCTCGATCATCGACTGCCATTGGGACTAAAAGTGCCGGGATCTGCACACACAAGGTGCATGGAGTAACGTGAGTACACCAACTCAGTAAGTAACAAGTCCAAAACTATGGACTGTAGGTAGTGACGAACTCAACCTCAACAGATACAATAGAAAAAATGTACAGAAACGTAGGCATGCTTTCAGTTAAATAGAACACTCAAAGTAATAAGGTAAACACAGATTTGAATAGTTTAAAATATAAAACTCAACTTCCTCTACATGCCAATGCATCGACTGTATGAAATGCACAATGTGCTCCCGCTCTCAAGTGCTCAACCACTCAGTACATGATATGGCCATCCGGCCCAGGGAACTTCATCCCGAAACATATACAACACTGATTGTGAGTAACTTAGTATTGAGGAAAAAGGGCAATCCAACCCTGAGGAGAAATCCATCTCCAGGTATATATTTAAATACTCAACCACTCGGTACCGTATATGGCCATCTGGCCTAGGGAAATCCATCTCGGAACATACTCATCACTGACTATACGTCACACGGTACCGAGGAAAAAGGGTAATCCAACCCTGTGGAGAAATCCATCTCTAGATATCAATACTTTGGACAAATCCATGTCCAGGGAAATCCATCCCTCAATAATATCATCTGCTCCCACTGTGGGTGTGCATACTCCGGAGGGGCTCCTACGGCCCAAGCACTATCATAATCAATATAACTGCTACGACGTGCAGCCTGACCCCATAACTATCACTCAAAATCAGGCTCTCGGCCTTACTCAGTGATCACTCTCCAGTCTCACCCACGGGTTCAAAATGTCATGGAAACTAGCCCGGAAACAATGATATGCTAAGCTGATAATAACAATTGAGACTGAGATATGATATGAAATGCATGAATATGACTGAGTACAAAATAACAGTGAAATCAGTAAAATGACAACAAGAAACTACAACTAGGGTCCCAACAGTATCAACATGAATCCCTAACATGATCTCTAGCATGTTTTGCAGCTCAATTACTTCATCACATAATGGAAACATGGATATTTACAAGAAAGAGTCATTTAACGGTGCCATGGAATGAACCAAGTCAAGATTATCACGGTGCACGCCCGTCACTTGGCATGTGCGTCACCTTTATACTAACCACATATCACGTATTTGGGATTTTGAACCCTCAGAACCAAGTTTGAAAGCGTTACTTACCTCAAACCGAGCAAATCCTACTCTGCAGTGACCTTGCCTCTTGACTCAGCCTCCGAACGTCCCGAATCTAGCCACAAGCAGTAAAAGATGATCAATATAGGCTAAAGGAACCAATTCCACAAGAAAAATACCAAATTATATGCCAAATCCGAAAATCACTCAAACCCGGCCCCCGAGCCCACTTCTCTAAATCCGACAAAAATAACAAAACTAGGAAGCCCATTAACTCACGAGTCTACCCATACCAATTTCATCAAATTCTGACATCATTTGATCCCTCAAATCCCAAATTACTCTCTCCAAAATCCCAAGCCCTAACCCCTTATTTCACTTCAAAAATCCTACTAATTAGGTGGGAAATCAACGCGAAAACACCATAGCTAATGATATTAAAGCTCAAGCAACTTACCTTAGTGAAAAATGCTACAGTCATAATCAATATTATGGCCTGAGTGCTATCATAATCAATATAACTGCTGCAGTCTGCAGCCCTACCCAGTAACTATCACTAAAAATCATGGTCTCGGCCTCACTCAGTCTAATCATGGATATCATGATCAAATAAAGCAATAAATTACAAGAAACAAGTCCCACCCGCATGCTTTAACCCAATAACAACATAAAAGTATGCGTCACCTCACATATACGTTGTACCCAACATTTAAACAAGTAGCGAATAGGCAAACAAGTCCTAATTCCTCAAGTCTAGGTTCACCACGACACTTTCTTCGCTCCAAAAGTTGACTCAAAGCTCTACCGGAGCCTTTCCCCAAGAATCTGCCTCCAAACCACTCGTATCTAACCAATATTGACTCAATAATATCAAATATTGCTAAAGGAATCAAGTACAATGCATAAATTTAGGATTTCCACGCTTTCCCTCAAAAAATCAAAAATTGACCCCGATCCCGCTTGGTCAAAATCCGAGGTTCGGACAAAAATCCATTTACACATTCACCCGTGAGCATGATTATGTAATTAGTGTTACAACCCGTATTTTCTTACATGAAAGTACGCCATAAGTAAATTGATGAAAGCTCGGAAATGAGATGTTACATCCCGTACTTTCGTACATTAAATTTTTGTCGTAAGTTAATCGACATAAGTTCGGGATTGAGATTATTTTGAGATTATACGCATTATGCCATTTCAAACAAGTGATGAGTAAATTCGTGAAGGAGAGGGGGTAAGACAATTAAAGAAAATAAGTTTCGTCGAAGTTTGAGAATTTGGTATAAGATACGGTCCGAGCTAAAATACCTGGTACTTATGGACTAGTACCATACAAGGTACCATATGACCATGATAGTTAGGTGTATAAGGTATGTTAAAATTGAGTAGTATTTTAAGTAATTTGAGATACCTTAATTATGTGGATAATTGGTTAACTGGAAAAATTAACATGTTAATTAAGGATTAGTGGGTGATTAATTAAGATGTTGGATAAGGCCTAAAGGGCCCCAGACATGGAAGCAATATATGTTCCATTTGGTGACTCTTAAGTCACTTTGCAAGGTGGCATTTGGAGGATTTTATGTGGCCAATTCATCGAATTAGTGGTGGCCACGCCCACTACTACAGAAGGCCTTCTTTAATACACAAAATAGATGCTTTCATCCCATCTCTAAGTAACAAGCTTCAGCAAGGATAATGATTTGCAATGGAAATGTAGTTGCTTCAAACACTTCATGTGAAGACTATTGAATACTATAGCAACGTGGGAATTGTGGATCTAAGGGAGTACGGTGAAATCTTTCTCAAGAATATCATACGGATTGTTCTCTATTTCGATCTCACCGTTACATGTTTCGCTACAACTGACGTATGTTAGAGGAATTGTTAAGAGAATCGGCTCGGGTATGTTAAGGCTATCCCTTCTTTCCTTTTGGCATGATTCATATGATACAAAGTAACGAGCAAATGCACAACTTTCATAAATGACTCTATTCTTAGAAATGATAGAGATGCTTATGTTCTTGATTCCATATATGTCCTATTATTCTATCATCTGTTCATGGGTCTCAGAAAATACGTAAGTTGATAAAGTTTATTATATGATATTAATAAGAGGCATAATGGTCTTATGACGTTCCGATAGATTTTCCTGACGTACTTCTCATGCATTGCATTCATTTATATGTACATTGACCCATGACCAGATGGTGTTATATACGCTTATATATATATGGGATATGGGAAAAGGTTACGGCGTTATATACGCACCACCACCTAATCAGTTGGTATGTGTTGATGATTTGCCCATAGTGGCCGAGATGATATAATGGGATGCCCTCAGAGGCTTGATGATGTTATGAACGCATATACCCATGCATGGTATGACACTTATATTCATATGCATGACATTTTAAATATTAAATGATTCACAGAGCTATCCAGACATGCATGTCGAGTCCTTAACTCTATGTTTCTATCATTACTTTTATTTACTGATGCTCTTTCCTCACATACTCGGTACTTTATTTGTACCGACGTTCCTTTTGCCCGGGGACGCTGCATTTCATGCCCGCAGGTCCGATAGACATGTCGAGAGTCCTCCAAGAATGCTATCAGCTCAGCGGAAGGCGTTGGTGCGCTCCATTTGCTCTAGAGTTGCTTATTTGGTCAGTATGATTTGGTCAGGTATTGATTTGTATGGCGGGGCCCTGTCCCGGCCTATGACATTTATGTACTCTTAGAGGCTTGTAGACAGATGTCGTTGATATGGATACTTGTATGGCCTTATCGGCCTATGTTTTGAGTGATCAAATGATAATGTCAGCCTTATTGGCCCGTATGGCACATGTATAAGTTTTTATATCAGGTTGGGTTGTCCTATATAGAGTATACCCTTAAGTTTATTATAGTTACCCATGACGACCCTTTTTTGGCCCATTTACAATTGATAGTACGATAAGAAAGATATGTTATGTTGGTACTAGGTTAAGTAAGGTCCTGGGTGCCCGTTGCGGCCCATCGATTTGGGTCGTGACAAAAGTGGTATTAGAGTAGTTCTATCCTAGGGAGTCTACAAGTCGTGTCTAGTAGAGTCTTGTTTATGGGTGTGTCGTGCACCACACTTATAAGCAAAAGGCTATAGGGCATTTAGGATTGTCACTCTTTTTTCTTACTCTAGATCGTGTGGTAGAGCTCACTTATAAGAATTCAAATTCCTAACTCCTATTTTATTCGTAATAAGATGATTCCTACATCCAGAAAGACAGTTGGTAAGAGATTGCATATGGCCATGGAAGAGTTGAGTAGGAGGAACTTTGATTTTTCGTGATGCTTATGATGAGTAAAGGTAAGGTTTTTGGTAGATCATGTGTGTACTAAGACATGTGGGCTTCATGATAAGGAGCCTTAAGGCAAGAATATCTATCCACCCTTATGGTAAAAAGCAACGAGGTAATCAGAAGATACAAGTTTCAACAAGTAAAAGAAGCAAGATAAAGAAGGGTACGAGGTACCTAGTTAGTGAAGATGATCATTATCTACAATTCAGGAAGAGAGATATAAGCATTTTGAGTTACCTTCAACAGTGACAGAGGTGTGTACAATTGGCCACACCAAACTCAGTTATGCCCTATAGGAGCTAACAGATACAGTTTAAGAAAAGAATAGGATATTAGGATTGAGCCGGGGTTAGAGTAACCTAAAATTTTGGATGGATTGTTAGCATTAGTTGATATTTTCGAAGGATAGTACAAATGTGGTAATAGGTCTCCTTGTAAGACACCCAGATGGTGGACTTTAGAATAGTACAACTAGATATGAATACTAGAATGTTCAATTAAAAAAGATATTACAAAGATATACACTGGAGTCTGGAAGGGATAAATATTACCTTAGTGTGGCTCCCCTCCCTAATAGAGAGAGAATGTTAGGCAACTCAAAGAACCAGTGGATGGAGCAAGGGGATCTAAAAGCAAAAGAATATCTTGTTGATGTTTTCAGAATAAAGTGATGGACATAAATGTTAGCGGGAAATAAAAAGAGAGTTAATGAAGCATTATGAGTAAGATGTGATACATGGATGACAACGGTAGATAAAAAAATGACAGTATTACATAATCTATAGTCAAGTGAAGGAAAAGACGAGAGGTGACAGGCCTTGAGACAACAAAAGAGTATAGGCCATAAAGTCATATCCTCATTTCGAGAAATAAGTTCGTGACTCTAACGTGATTACCAGAAGGAAAAGCTAGACCCCAAAGTAGTGCAAATCAGTATGGGCTGGTGAAGAAGGTAAACTAAACCTGAATTAGGGGCTGAGTTATTTGATAGTGGTCGACATCATGAAAATTTCAGATTGCGTTCTGGCAATAATAAAATGGATAGCAGAAGAAGATTCATAAGAAATTCGGAGAAAGGTCATTCAAGTAGACGCTTCCCTAAAGCAGGCAATGTGAGCAAAGTTAAGCTTAAGGGACTATGCGTGCCAGTTACACTGGTGTCACCCTCGTAAGTATTGAAGGATTACCGCAAGGCGAGTAAGGGTCATCGATGATGTGAAAAGACGCCAAAGATGAAGAGGTAAAACATCTATACGTAGGTTATCGTAGCACTAAATCTTAGTACTCCCCTAAATGGGGGAATATGGAGTGACGTGATATTAAGTCTGAATTAAGTGGTTATAGTAACTATGGAGTGGTAAAGAAGGAATGCGATAAAAATAAGAAAGGGATGAAATTGCACTTATTCAAAGCCTACAGATATGCTACGATTCCAGAACATTATGCAAGCACGACGTCAAGGAGAGGAAGTAAGGGTTCCGGCTCGGGATGTTATTGATAAATAAAGAACCGGTGCAAGATGTAAGTTAAGACAAAGGAAATAACCCAAGAAAGGTTATGCGGAGTATTGATATGAGAAAGGGCCAACGAGTAGTTAATATTTGATTCAAGAAAAGCCTAGTTATGTCTAGGTAAGGGGATACAGACAAATCAGCAGATCGTGCAAGATAAATATAGTAAAACCCAATATAGTGAATTCAGCCTCGCAGTAGTGTTATTGTACGACTTGAGATATATTCAGATAGGAGTCGGGATAGTTAAAGGTACCGTATGAATGTTACTGGAATAAAATAGAGTGCCACTAGGAAGACAATTAAAATATCAGTTCAGAAGCAACCCTACAAGCACAAGGGCATGGAGGTAAGTAACTACGGATAATTGTAGGCAAGGAAGGACATCAAAATGTCCGTAATAAGCTTACAACTTTACAAGATTCAGAGGGTCCTCCCTAAGTACTACAATGAAAGAATAGCTGAGGAACTAAGGAAGAAGGCTTCAACCTAAGTTTAGTGACCCAAAGAGGGAATGGACTTATAATAACAATCTCACAACAACATTGCATGCACTCCATAAGAAAGTGGCACCTACCATGGCTAATGAACGGGGAGTAAAATTAGGAGTGATATTCAAGATCATATGAGTTGTATGGAATTCCAATATGTGGGCGCTAAGGTAAGCTACGTATGCATGAAACCAAGGGCAGAAAGTGTAACGACCCGGCCGGTTGTTTTGAGAATTTATGCCCCGATCCCCTTGTAACTGCTTCCCCCGTGTCTATTTTTGCGATTGTGATTTGCCGGGATGGTTCATTTTTAGTTTCAGACTGTTTTGGGATACTTAGTCCCTAAATGTGAGCTTAAGACTTAGAATTTAGTCCGTAGTCAGAATAGTGTGATGACGGCTCCGGAATAGAATTTCGTCGATTTAGTTAGCTCCATTGGGTGATATCGGGCTTAGGGGCGTGTACGGATCATATTTTGGAGGTCCGTATCTTATTTAGGCTTGAAATGGCGAAAGTTGAATTTTTGGAGTTTCAGGTCGATAGTGAAATTTTGATATCGGGGTCGAAATCCGATTCCAGAAGTTGGAATAGGTTCGTAGTGTTGAATATGACTTGTGTGTGAAATTTGGGGTCAATCAGACGTGGTTTGGTTGGCTTCGGCATTGGTTGTAGAATTTTGGAATTTCAAGTTTATTAAGTTTGGATTGGAGGGTGATTCGTGATTTTGGTTTTGTTTGATGTGATTTGAGGGCTTGACTGAGTCCGTATGATGTTTTAGGATTGGTTGGTATGTTTGGTTGAGGTCTCGGTGGCCTCGGGTGAGTTTCGGATGCTTAACGGATTGGAATTTGGACTTAGGCATTTTCAGATATTGCTGAACCTACTATAACCGCACCTGCGTATGTGGGACCGCAGGTGCGGCGCCACAGAAGTGGCTTGGTAACCGCAGAAGCGGGATTGTCCTTGTGCTTCAGGGACCGCAGATGCGGCTGGGGAACCAAAGATACGGAACCGCAAATGCGGCCCAGTGACCGCAGATGCAGCCCCAGCCCGAATAAGTTGTTTTCGCACTTGCGATGCTTTTTACGCAGGTGCGGGACCGCAGGTGCGTCCCCATGACCGCAAATGCGGTAATCGCTGGGTAGAATTATGAAATTTTGAGGGTTTGAAGTTCATAACATCAAATTCGATTTTCAGCTCGGGAGAAGGCGGTTTTGTGAGGTTTTTGAAGAGGAAATCAGTGGGTAATGATTCCTAACCCTATTTCGTTTATATTTGATCAATCTATTGTTGTTTTACTCATCTAATCAAGGAATTTGATGGAAAAATGGAAATTTGGGGGAAAAGTTCCCCAATTGAGTTATTGGGTTTTGATTTGGTTTTAGTTGTCGGAATTGAGTAATTTTTGGACGAGTGATCTCGTGAGTGAATGGGTGTTCTAAATTGGTAACTTTTACCCGATTCTGAGATGTGGGCTCGGAGAGGATTTTTGGGCGTTTTCCTATTTTCTCGTCTTAGCTTTAATTTCATTAGCTAAATTAGTTGCTTGTAGCAATATTTACATTATGTAATTGATTTGATTAGATTTGGGCCACTCAGAGTTAGATACACGTGGCAAGAGTGTGATATCAGATTCATTTTGAGCTGGTTCGAGGTAAGTGGCTTGCCTAATCTTGTGTGGGGGAACTCCCCTTAGGATTTTAGTACTCTTGTAATATGAATGCCGTGTACGTGAGGTGACGAGTGCGTACATGTGCTAATTGTTGAAAAACCCCATTTTCATTAAGTAAATATCTATGTTTTTTTTCTTTTAATTGAGCAAATGCTAGTATATGAAGCCTCCTGTTTTGCTTAGGAAAGCATGCTTATGTGTCTTAACTATCTTATCTGCTTTAACTGCTTACTTGGATTTTTGTGTAGCATGTTTAGAGTAGGCATTACCTGCCTTTTTATACGAGCTTGAATAGAACTGTAGATTTTCTTGTTGAGACTGTTGTGTATTTACTTTGGGACTACGGAACGGTATTCCGGGAGATCCCCCTGCACATTTATATTTGGGACTACGAGACGGTATCCCGGGAGATCCCCCTTTACTGGATATTTACTTGGGACTACGGAACGGTATTCTGGGAGATCCCCCTGCACATTTACGATTTGGACTACGGGACGGTATCTCGGGAGATCCTCTGTACATTTACGTTTTTGAATATGGGACGTTATCCTGGGAGATCCCCTGTTGCTATCTCTGTGTACTGAGTTATTTCTTTCTGTGATTTCATTCTTGATTGACTGTTAGTATTTTTAGCTACACTGCCGTATTTCATACTGCTTTACCTCGTTATATATATATATATATATATATATATATATATATATATATATATATATAAAACTAGTAGAGCCCTGACCTTTCCTCGTCACTACTCGACCGGGGTTAGGTTTGGCACTTACTCGGTACTGTTGTGGTGTACTCATGCCCTTTCCTGCACATGTTTTTAGTGTGCTGATCCAGGTTCTTCCGCTCAGCAATACTATCTGTGAGGCGAGGCGATCCAGAGACTTTGAGGTATATCTACCGCGTCCGCAGACTTGAAGTCCCTCTCTATTCTCCCTGCAGTTATAGACTTCTTGTATTTTTCCTTTATTTAGACTTCTAGAGTTAGAACACTATGTATTTCTTTAGCTTGTGATTCATGAGATTCCGATTTTGGGAGCGCTATATTCCATTTCGAGAGTGTTATTACTGTTTATATGCTAAGCAGCATTTTAAACTCTTTTATTATAATTACCAGTTAGTCGGCTATCTTTAATTCATTTTTCCGCAAAATTGTTAGGCTTACTTAGTCGTAGAGACTAGGTGCCGTCACGACAGTTCACAGAGGAAGAACTTGGGTTGTGACAAGTTGGTATCAAAGCTCTAGGTTCATAGGAGTCATAAATCACAAGCCGGTTTATTAGAGTCTCGTGGATCTGTACGGAGATGTCTGTACTTATCTTCGAGAGGATTTGTAACTGTTAGGGAAATTCCATTTCATTTGATTCCTTGTCATGCGAGATTATTGATTTCAAAATTCTAAACCCCTGTCTTCTATTCTCTCACAGATGGTGAGGACACGTGCTACCGGAGATGACCAGGCACCCGCGCCCCCTACTAGAGCCGCTAGAGGTCGAGGCCGGGGTAGAGGCTGAGGATGCGCACTTGGTGCAGCTAGAGCACCCGCGCGAGCTGCCACAGAGGAGCCACCAGCAGCTCCAGCTGGAGCCCAGACGCCTGATACGCCTACTGCTACTACTACTCTAGCTCTCCTAGAGATCCTTGCATAGTTCATGAGCATGTACACAACTTTTGCTCAGGCAGGGTTGATTGCCCTTGCTGCAGCCACATCCCATGCCGAGGGAGGAGCACAGACTCCCGCCGCCCGCACCCCAGAGCAGTGGGTTTAGGCTGATTAGATCACAGAGGTTATACCGGTACTGCCTGTAGCCCCAGTTCATCCCGAGGATAGGGTAGTAGCTTCAGAGGAGGAGCAGCGGAGGCTTGAGAGGTTCAAGAAGTACCGGCCTCCTACATTCAGTGGTCTAGCATCAGAGGATGCCCAGGGATTTCTAGAGGAGTGCCACCGTATCCTCCGCACTATGGGTATATCAGGGTCAAGTAAGGTTTCTTTCACTGCCTTCCAGCTTCGAGGAGCAGTCTATCAGTGGTGGTGTACTTTTGAGTTGGACAACCCAGCTGAGCCAGCTTCCCTTTCATGGTCCCAGTTTTCAGATATATTTTTGAGGGAGTATGTCCTTCAGAGCCTCAAGGATGCATGTCGCGGAGTTTGAGCATTTGCGCCAGGTAACTATGACTGTTTTGGAGTATGCTGTCCGTTTCAGTTACTTGGCTAGGCATGCACCGGCCTTGGTTTCTACGATTCGTGAGAGAGTTTGCCGGATTATTGAGGGGCTTATTCCCAGCAACAGATCTAGCATAGCCCAAGGTTGGAGATGGATATTGCTTATAAGCAGGTGGTGAGCATTGCTAGGAGAGTAGAGGGCATGCTTGCTCGGGATAGAGAGGAGAGAGAGGCCAAGAGGTCTCGAGAGTTGGGCCATTACTCTAGTGCCTGTGCCCCAGTTGCAGTTCGTCATGGTAGGGGTTATATGAGTCGCCCCGTTCATTCAACTCTTCCAGCAGCCAGCGGTATTCTAGCTCCTAGACATCAGGAGCCTTATTATGTACCTCCAGTATCAAGTGCACCTCCTGATACTATGACCTTCCTGCCCGTACTGAGGCTGTCGCCTCCGATTCAGTCATCATAGGTATTGTTCTGGTCTGTCATAGAGATGCATCGGTTCTATTCGATCCAGGCTCCACTTATTCTTATGTGTCCTCGTATTTTGCCCCGCATTTAGGCGTATCTCAGGATTATTTGAGTTCCCCTTTTTATGTTTCTACTCCTGTCAAAGATTCTCTTGTTATGGAGCGCGTTTATTGGTCGTGTTTGATCGCTCTTAGTGGTTTTGAGACCAGATCCAATTTGTTATTGCTCAGCTTGGTAGATTTCGATGTTATCTTGGGCATGGACTGGTTGTCTCCCCATTATGCCATCCTTGATTGTCATGCCAAAACTGTGACGTTAGCTATGCTAGGTGTACTGCGAGTGGAGTGGAGGGGTACTTTAGATTACACTCCCAGTAGAGTTATTTCATTTCTTAAGGCTCAAATGGTGTAGAAGGAGTGTGACGCATATCTAGCTTATGTGAGAGATGTCAGTATTGATACCCCTATAGTTGATTCATTCCCAGTAGTGAGGGATTTTCCTGATGTGTTTCCAGCTGATCTTCTGCGTATGACACCCGATAGAGATATTGATTTTGGCATTGATTTGTTGCTGGGCACTCAGCCCATTTCTATTCCTCATTATCGTATGGCGCCTCCTGAGTTGAAGGAGTTAAAGGAAAAGTTACAGGAGGTGCTTGATAAGGGCTTTATTCGGCCCGATGTGTCACCTAGGGGTGCTCTTGTCTTGTTCGTGAAGAAAAATGATGGTTTTATGCGTATGTGCATTGATTATCGCCAGTAAAACAAAGTTATAGTGAAGAACCGATATCTTTTGCCTCGTATTGATGACATGTTTGATCAGTTACAGGGTGCTAGAGTGTTTTCTAAGATTGACTTGCATTCAGGTTCTCATCAGTTAAAGATTCGGAAGCGATATATCCCGAAGGCTGCCTTCAGAACTCGGTATGGTCATTACGAGTTCCATGTTATGTCATTTGGGCTGACCAATGCCCCAACAACATTTATGCATTTGATGCATAGTGTATTCCGGCCATATCTTGACTCGTTCATCATTGTCTTTATTGACGACATTCTTATATACTCCCGGAGTGGAGGAGATCATGAGCAACACCTGAGGATAGTGCTTCAAACCTTGAGGGAAAAGAAATTATATGCGAAGTTCTCGAAATGTGAGTTCTGGTTGGATTCCGTGGCATTCTTGGGTCACTTAGTATCAAGTGAAGGGATTAAGGTGGATCCAAAGAAAGTGGAAGCAGTGCAGAGTTGGCCCAGACCATCCTCAACTACAGAGGTCCGTACTTTTCTTGGCTTGGCGGGTTATTAACGTCGATTTGTTAAGGGATTTTCGTCTATTGCCTTACCTATGACCAGGCTGACCTAGAAGAGTGCTCTGTTCAGGTAGACGGATGAGTGTGAGGAAAGCTTTCAGAAGCTCAAGACAGCTTTGACTAAAGCCCCAATATTGTTCTTGCCTATAGGTTCGGGGTCTTATATTGTCTATTATGATGCTTCGAGTATTGGCCTTGGAGCGGTATTGATGTAGGACGATAGGGTGATTGCCTACGCGTCCAAACAACTGAAGGTGCATGAGAAGAATTATCTTGTCCATTGGTGATGACGGGGTATTGAGGATGCTAGGTCGGGTATGTGTTGATACCCAATTTTTCCCTACATATTTTTATACTCAGAATATTCTCAAAATAGCATGTACACGAATATATAAGCATGCCCAAGAATTTTGAAATTTTTTCCAATTTTTAAAGCTTTTTAAAATTATTTTATTTTTTGTTTTAGCAGTACAAAATCCAATAATTATTCCCAAAACTATCATTTTGGTGAGTAATTTATTTCCATCCTCATATTTACACCACAATATAATTAAGGTGATTTTTGCATATTTTCATAAATTTATTTGATAGTTTTTAAGCTAAATTGCATAAAATTGCAATTATAGCCTATATTACGATTAATAGCGTTTTACAATTATAAAATTGTTCCCAGTATTTTTATATTAACGTTAATATATTATTAATTAATTCAGTGCTTACAATTTGCTTTTAAAATCATTCTAACTATTTTAATTAAATTAAAAGGGAGAAATTGGCTATTTAATATATAGACCATTACCATTTCAATTTTAGCCAAAATCAAACCCCCAATTTCCCAGCCCTATTTTGATTCAAACCTTACCCAATTCCTAAATTACCCGCCCCTGACCCACTCAAATAACCCGCCCAGGCCTTTTCTTTTAATCCCAGCCGTTGATCTAACAGATCAACGGCTCACACGCATCCTTTCCTTTTTTAATCCACCAACACCCTCAACCCTAAATCATTTCCCCTTTACCCGCCGTCCTTGAATCCCTTTCCTCTCCAATCCTCTCTACAACCCCGTTCAAACCCTAGCCGCCGCCACCCAAACTAACCCTAATCCTCTTCGATTCCTACCGGAATCCATGGCTTCTCAGGCCATGGAAACCTCATACTCACCTCCTACTGCTCTTGTGAGCCTGATGCTTGAAGGATCGAGGACAGACATTGAGGGTCTTCACTCAGATCTTCGCCGACTCGAGGTTTCCGGCCATTTCTGGCCATTTCCGGCCTTGCTCCGGCATATTCTAAGTCTCCTGAGTCTGGTTCTGACTTTATCCGACTTAGATCAGATCTTTTTAAAGCCTTTCTCACACTAGGGTTCTTTCGAAACCCTAATTATTCGAGGTTTTTCTCCGATTCCTTTTAGATCTGTTATGTATCTATGCTATGCGTGAATTTAATAACGGTTTCCCTAAGTTTTCCTTTGAAAATTGCTTTCAAAACCCTTCTTTTCCGATTTAGGGTTTCTGGAAAGTATTCAAGTGTTTTTATGATTTTTGCTTTCTTTATTATTTGTATTGCTTCTCTTATTGTGTTCCTGTATCATGTTCTCACTCGCGTTCCACTATGTTCTTATACTTGCTCTATTATGTTCTTAGGTGTTCTTTTACTGAGTTTCATACTCTGTGATTGAATGTTCATTTGCTGTGTTTTCTATACTCCGTCCTGGCATATTCTCCTACTGTGTTTTCTACGCTATGATTCCCGTTTTTTTTTACCATGCTCTGCTATCTTCATCCTCTATAAGCATGTATTTCTTCTGCTATTTCTTCTATTGGTTCTTCTACTGTTTCTTCTACTGTCAGTTGTTCCCTTACTACGCTTCGAAACTAGTTTCCTCACTCTGTTTGCTTTGATCTTTCTACTTGTTTGCGTGCTTTCTTATGAGCTTCTAAAAGAAGCCACTAAGCCTGTTTTTGACTACTTGCCTCTCCATCTCCGCATTCGATTCTTTCTACGTATTTTACAAGGTCATGGCAAAATTCTTCGTATTTAGGCATGTCTGTGTGCTTTTATATATGTGTTGAATCTTTCTTTAAAAGGATTTCAACTAGTAATTGAATCAGAATCTTTTTGGGGGCTTTAATTGATTGTACTAATTTTCCTTGAGTAAAACCTTTTTTCTTCACACCAAATATTTGGACTTGTGATTTCATGGCTGTCAATTCATTCTCTTTCCTTAATTATACAACCGGGTACTTTCAGAAAACCTTGCCCTTAAAATAACCTTTTATGTATTTACCTCAATTGCATGCTTTGCACAAAGAGTTTGATTAATTTCTTTCCTTAGTTGATTTTATACTCGTTTGAATTTGAATCCCTTAACTAAAGGGAGTCTTATGTGGCTGATTGAAAATCAAACTTCAATTATTTTTTTACCTTATTTCTCATGACTTTCACACTATAAATACCCGGCCTTTTATTTTCACAACACACTGAATACACTTCAGACTTCACGCTTATAATTCTCACAACCTTTTTTGAATTTTCTTGTCTGCACTTTGGCTTTCACAAGATCGTCGCTTTCTTTGCTTATCTTTTTTAAAAAACTGGTATGTCTTGATTCAATTCCCAGTATCATCCCAATGTGTTTATTTACAGTCTTTTCGCCTATGTCTACCTTCTGTAGAATTTGACATTGAAATGCTTATGTGCTACTATTTGCTTTACTTTCTTGTAAACACTAGTTCCCCATCCCATTTACCCCCATATGTTTGTAAGTGGGGACTCAGGGCATGGCAACAAGAATTGTTGCTCATGAACTGAGTTCTAACCCCCCTATGTAGGCTAAAGGGTGTGCCAGTATGTCCTATTGCTGGGTATGCTCTTGCCTGCTCCTTTCTTGAGTCCTGCTTGTTATGAATCCCCATATCCCCACTCCCCCATGTATGCTGAGTTAAGGTATAGCCTGGCAGCATCCCTACAGTTGTCCAAGGCTGAACCTGACCTCCAATAGGTCTTAACTCCCCAAGTTCAACTGACAAGCTGGTCAGGGGTGTGCCAGCACCCCAAAATGCTTGGCATGACCACCAGCTTGCCATTTCCCCTCTACTGCACTTGCACTTACTCCTAGTCTCTAAGTTCTGCCCCCCTCCTGTGAGCCTTGCTTTGGGACCTCGAGTTCCCTCTGAACTTGGACATTTGAGGGTTGGCCCTTCCACACTGCACTATGTTCTTAACTCTGCAATGATATTTGGGGTGTAAGCATTGCCTGGAGTTCTTGAAGTTCCTTGGAACTTTGACACATCCCAAATAAGAGAAAGGCTTTGAAAATCCTATCCTGGAAGTTGGTTTATCTCATATTATTAGACTTTGAGTCCGGATTAGGCTGATTAGATGTAGATGTAATCACTGATGTAATTTTTTATTATTCCTTCTGATTCGCTTGGTCTGTAATAAGCTTTGTAAATAACTTTGTAATAACTACTGGGGTATAGTGATAGGGGATGGGACTGTATGCATGCCAAAAGGGTAGAAATCATGTCTATAAGATATTTACTCTTTACAATTCTGCATCTCACATAGAAATCATGTTCGTAGGATCATTACCTTCAAATTCTGCATTTTCACATAGAAATCCTGTCTAAAGGATATTTACTCTTTAAAATTTTGCATCTCACATAGAAATCATGTTCATAGAATCACTACTTTCAAACTCTGCATTTTCACGTAGATACCATGTCCATAGGATATTTACTCTTTAAAATTTTGCATCTCGCCTAGAAACCATGTTCATAGGGTTATCACTTTCAAAGCCTGCATTGTTCACATAGATACCATGCCCGTAGGTTTTTATGCACTTTGTAATAATACCATGGCAATATATCAATAATGAAGCTCTGCATATTGTATAGATGATATGCCTATAGGACTTCCTGCACTTTGCATATACATTTGTCATTAGGCAAACCTGCTTATAGGAGTTAAAATAACTCATTACATATAGATAACCTGCCTATAGGATCTCTGCTCAAAATCAATTACACCTAGAAAACATGCCTATAGGAACTATCAACTTAATCAATATCGCCACGCGTTCCTAAGTTTAAAATCAGTGGCAATTTGTGTAACACTCGTAGAGCTTATAACTAATGACTTTTTTTTGCAATCAGTTATTCCTCCATCCCTGGATTAATAGGTATCATGCCTATAGGCCCTGTTTAACATACAATAGTTAGATAATTAATCAACTGTCAGTTTTCGACAATTACATCTAAGCAGGACTAATTTGGACTCCCTATCTGGAAATATGTGGTAAATCAATTCTTCCTACGCTAATTTAATTAATGACCTAAACAGTATGTGTAAGACATGCTAAACAATTCGTTTCTTCAAGTGAGGAGGCCTACTTGAGCCTTTAATTGTTCTTATTTCCCCAATAATAGCTTTATGTGTTTTGTTTGTCGCCCTAGAATTTTATTCTTTTAAAACCTCTGAAAAGCCAAGCTCCCTCCCTTTAGGATTAGTAGTCCTAAACGCCTCTGGGACTGACAGGTGGGACGAGTAATAGCATGCTGTAGGTAACGATACCATTCCGCGCTTAAATACCTTAACGGGGTGGGAAGGGTAGACATGGAGATGATGATCACATAATAACACTATGCGTACGATTGATTACCGGTGTTGTGTGGATGATCCATGTGTTTTACAAACCTAGGACCCCCTTTCCTTTATGTGACTTTGTTTAATACCAATAAAGTTCTGTCTTTTCAACTACCCAAAAATCGTCTTTAATTTTACTGTATTATTCCTTTTTCCCCTAAATTTTTTCTTCTTTGTTTACTTAATATCTTGATTAATTTTCTACATTTAGATCATCCTTCAAACAAATTGTAGATCATCTAGACCTTGATCTCAACATGCTTGTAACCCTTAAGTGTGAAGTTAGTTGTATACTTATTTGCATTAAAGTCACAACATAGTATGGCCGGGAACCACACTAGTGGATCTTGAGGGGTGCCTAACACCTTCCACTCGAGATAATTTCTAGCCCTTACCCGAACTCTGGTTTTCAAACTCAAAACTCTCAGTGTCCTAATGCACTTAATCATTAGGTGGCGACTCTTCAATTCCAAAAACCCAATTCCCACACGGGAATAGAGTTGTCTTCTCAAATGTCGTAAACCCGATTTCGCGAGAAAAAGGGGGAGTCGACAATGTGTGTTCCTAATGTTGATGGACTTCGGGAGTTGATTTTAGAAGAGGCCCACAGTTCGCGGTATTCCATCTATCCGAGTACCGCGAAGATGTACCAGGATTTGAGGCAGCACTATTGGTGGAGGATGATGAAGAAAGATATAGTTGGGTTTCTAGCTCGGTGCCTTAATTGTCAGCAGGTGAAGTATGAGTACCAGAGAGCAGGTTGCTTGCTTCAGCAGATTGAGATTCCAGAGTGAAAGTTGGAGCAGATCACCATGGATTTCGTAGTTGGACTCCCATGGACTTTAAGGAAGTTTGATGCCATTTGAGTGGTCGTGAATCGGCTGACCAAGTCTGCGCACTTCATTCCTGTGTGTACTACCTATTCCTTAGAGCGGTTGGCTGAGATTTATATTCGGGAGATTGTTCGTGCATGGTATTCCAGTTTCCATCATTTCATATAGAGGTACTCAGTTCACATAACGGTTCTGGAGGGCCGTACAACATGAGTTGGGTACTCGGGTGGAGTTGAGCGCAGCATTTCACCCCCACACGGACGGACAATCTAAGCGCACTATTTAGATTCTTAAGGATATGCTCTATGCGTGTGTGATGGAGTTTGGAGGTTCTTGGGATCAGTTCTCTCCACTTGTGGAGTTTGCCTACAACAACAGTTACCAGTCCAGCATTCAGATGGCACAGTATGAGGCTCTGTATAGTAGGCGGTGTAGATCCCCGGTGGGTTGGTTCGAGCGGGGCGAGGCTAGATTGTTGGGCACAGACTTTGTTCAGGGCGCTTTGGAGAAGGTTAAGGTGATTCAAGATAGACTTCGCACAGCCCAGTCCAGATAGAAGAGTTATACAAACCGGAAGATTTGCGATGTTTCATTTATGGTTGGAGAGCGGGTCTTGCTTTGGGTTTCGCCTATGAAGGGAGTTATGAGATTTAGGAAGAAGGGAAAATTGAGCCAAAGGTTTATTGGCCTCTTCAAGGTATTGTGACGTGTTGGGGAAGTTGCTTATGAGCTTGCCTTACCTCCCAGCTTGGCAGGAGTTCCTCCGGTATTTCATGTTTCGATGCTCCAGAGGTATCATATCGATCCGTCCCACGTGTTGGATTTCAGTTCACTCCAGTTGGACAAGGATCTATCTTATGTTGAGGAGCCAGTAGCTATATTGGACAGGCAGGTTTGAAAGCTAAGGTCAAAGAGCGTTGCATCAGTAAAGGTTCAGTGGCGGGGCCAGCCGGTCGAGGAGGCGACTTGGGAGACCGAGTATGATATGCGCAGACATTACCCTCATCTTTTCACCACTACATGTATATCTCTATGCTTGTTCGAGGACGAACAAATGTTTTAAGAGGGGGAGGATGTAACGACCTGCCCGCTCGTTTTGAGAATTTACGCCCCGATCCCCTAGTAACTGCTTCCCCTTTGTCTATTTCTTCTATTGTGATTTGCCGGGATGGTTCATTTTGAGTTTCAGAGTGTTTTGGGATACTTAGTCCCTAAATGTGAGCTTAAGACTTAGAATTTAGACCGTAGTCAGAACAGTGTGAAGACGGCTCCGGAATGGAATTTCGTCAACTCCGTTAGCTCCGCTGGGTGATTTCGGGCTTAGGGGCGTGTCCGAATTATGTTTTTGATGTTGGGGTCGAAATTTGATTCCGGACGTGGTTTGGTTGGTTTCGGCACCGGTTGTAGAATTTTGGAATTTCAAGTTTATTAAGTTTGGATTGAGTGATTCGTGGTTTTAGCGTTGTTTGATGTTATTTGAAGGCTTGACTGAGTCTGTATGATGTTTAGGATTTGTTGTTATGATTGGTTGAGGTCTCGGGGTCCTAGGGTGAGTTTTGGATACTTAACGGATTGGAATTTGGACTTAGTCATTTTCTAATATTGCTGAACCTGCTATAACCACACTTGCGTATGTGGGACCGCAGGTGCGGCGCCGCAGAAGCGCCTTGGTAACCGCAGAAGCGCCTTGGTAACCGCAGAAGCGAGATTAGCCTTGTGCTTCAGGGACAGCAGATGCGGCTGGGGAATCGAAGATGCGCAACCGCAAATGCAACCCAATGACCGCAGATGCGGCCCCAGCCCGGATAAGTTGTTTTCGCACCTGCGATGCTTTTTACGCAGGTGTGGGACCGCAGGTGCGTCCCCATGACTGCTGATGCGGTAATCACTGGGCAGAAGTATGAAATTTCGAGGGTTAGAAGTTCATAACATCAAATTCGATTTTGAGCTCGGGAGAAGGCGATTTAGTGAGGTTTTTGAAGAGGGAATCAGTGGGTAACGATTCCTAACCCCATTTCGTTTATATTTCATCAATCTATTGTTGTTTTAGTCATCCAATCAAGGAATTTGAGTGGAAAATTGATATTTGGGGGAAAAGTTCCCCAATTGTGTTTTTGGGTTTTGATCGGGTTTTAGTTGTCGGACGTGAGTAATTTTTGGACGAGTGATCTAGTGAGTGAATGGGTGTTCTAAATTGGTAACTTCTACCCGATTCCGAGACGTGGGCTCGGGGAGGATTTTTGGGCGTATTCCTATTTTCTCGTCTTAGCATTAATTCCATTAGCTAAATTAGTTGCTTGTAGCCATATTTACGTTATGTAATTCATTTTATTAGATTTGGGCCACTCGGAGTTAGATACTCGTGGCAAGAGCGTGATATCAGATTGATTTTGAGCTGGTTCGAGGTAAGTGGCTTGCCTAACCTTGTGTGGGGGAACTCCCTTTAGGATTTTGGTACTGTTGTTATATGAATGCCATGTACGTGAGGTGACAAGTCCGTACATGTGCTAATTGTTGAAAAACCCCATTTTCATTAAGTAAATATCTATATTTTTTTTTCTTTTAATTGAGCAAATGCTAGTATATGAAGCGTCCTGTTTAGCTTAAGAAAGCATGCTTATGTGACTTAACTATCTTATCTGCTCTAACCGCTTACTTGGATTTTTGTGTAGCATGTTTAGAGTAGGAATTACCTGCCATTTTATACGATCTTGAATATAACTATAGATTTTCTTGTTGAGACTATTGTGTATTTACTTTGGGACTACAGAACGGTATTCCGGGAGATCCCCCTGCAAATTTATATTTGGAACTACGGGACGGTATCCCGTCCCCCTTTACTGGATATTTACTTGGTACTATGGAACGGTATTCCGGGAGATCCTCCGGCATATTTACGATTTGGACTACGAGACGGTATCCCGGGAGATCCTCTGTACATTTACGCTTGGGACTACAGGACGTTATCCTGGGAGATCCCCTATTGCTATCTCTGTGTACTGAGTTATTTGTTTCCGTGATTTCATTCTTGATTGACTGTTAGTATTTTTAGCTATACTGCCATATTTTATACTGCTTTACCTCTTTATATATATATATATATATATATATATATATATATATATATATACACACACACATATACATAACCAGTAGGACCCTGACCTTTCCTCGTCACTACTCGACCGAGGTTAGGCTTGGCACTTACTGGGTACCGTTGTGGTGTACTCATGCCCTTTCCTGTACATGTTTTTCGTGTGCAGATCCAGGTTCTTCCGCTCAACAATACTATCCGTGTGGCAAGGCGATCCAGAGACTTCGAGGTATATCTACCACGTCCGCAGACCTAGAAGTCCCTCTCTATTCCCTCTGTAGTTATAGACTTCTTGTATTTTTCCTTTGTTTAGACTTTTGGAGTTAGAACACTATGTGTTTCTTTAGCTTGTGATTCATGAGATTCCGGTTTTGGGAGCGCTATATTCCATTTCGAGAGTGTTATTATTGTTTATATGTTGAGCGGCATTTTAAACTCTTTTAATATAATTACCTGTTAGTCGGCTTGTTTTGTATCTTTAATTCATTTTTCCGCAAATTGTTATGCTTACTTAGTCGTAGAGACTAGGTGCCGTCACGACAGTTCACGGAGGAAGAACTTGGGTCGTGACAGGAAGACTAGGAAAATTAATTGCTTGCATTTAAGGAAAGTTGAGAAGGAATGAAAGGAATTATTCGATTAATGATCCAGAGATAATTACATTGTGAATGCACCTAAGATTTCAGAATATTATCGATGAAGCATATATGCTGACAATTATACAGCCGTAGAAGACCCCGATATAAGTTAAAAGAAAGAATTGATCCCAGGGCATAAACAAAGGATTAAATTGTTAGAAGATTGTATCTTGGGTATTCCATAGCGTCCATGAAGGGTTAAAGTAATAACTAATACCATGAGTCGCATATCGGAAGTTAGCTTAAGCCTACATAAAGGTTGATCATAGGAAAGAGGAACCGAAAGAGATACATCAACTAAGTGAATTAGGAAACTGATTATTGGACCCAGAAAATTATGGACATCGTGATTGAGAACATTGCAGAGTCACTCTTAGTATCAGAGGTACAAGAGAGACAATACAGTAGCCACATTTTATAACGACTGTAGGATAAAGCCAGTTAGAAGAATACCAGCCTCAAAAGAAGTCAGTATAAAGCTTTCATAGAATCATGTAAAAAGGTGCAAGTGTTATAATAGAAGTTCAAGTTGTGGATGTGAATTATACCTATATGGAAGGGAGGTCATGAAGGAGATAGAAGATGCGATGCGAGACTTTAAGGTAAGTAAGGTAAAGGTGAACAACGTATGAAATACTCAAATGCAAAAGGTTGTGAATGGTCCATATCGGATAGCAGGCTAGAAGCGTAGGGATTCAATATCCACGAATGATAGCGGCGGCGTCAGTGGCATATCTTGCAGCCTATGGTTTCGAGGTATCGAGAGGTCTAGTTAAGAGAGTAAAAGAAGAGTTAGAGATGATGTGATGTCTCGCTTGATGTTCCAGAAAAGCATAAGGAAATCGATCGCAATCTAAAGTATGATAGAACGACAAGGTTTTAGAAAGACAGGAGTAAGGATAAGAAAAGGGCAAGTTAGAAGGTGACGAAAATGGATGAGTCCTCGGGATTAAGCCCGTGAAAACAAGGAAGCTGATGGTTTCTCTAAATTATAGAAAGCTCAGTATAGCCTGAATGAACTCAAAGAAGTCTAAGACTAGTAGCACTTAGAAGAGATGTATGCTGCCCCGGTAGTAGAATAAAGGTGTAATTATGATAAATAAAAGTTGACATTTGGACCTTCGATTGAGTAATGATTTGAAGAATATTTCATGAATTCTACGAGATTAAAATACCCACGTAAGGTGAATCACATTGGGATGCTATGAAATACGGTTATGGAAGTATAGTATCGCCCCTAAGTGGATCAGTCTAATTACTCTAGATGTCCCCAATGAGACATGGACCCTAGCAGCAATGTATTACGTAAGAAGTTTCAAGTCTTCAAATGGTAGATTGTAGAACAACATTGAGGTGAATCAATAATGGATGGATACAAGTTGCAAAGTATGTGATGAAATTAGGCCATCAGTCTTAAGATAAACAGTAATGAAGTAGCATTAAAGGACTTAGATTTATACATATACGATAAGCAACGAGAGTAACCTGGAGTTTGGTACCCGACCTCAGTAACGATAGATCGAAGTATTATGGTATAATATGACCTACCTTGATGCAGTAAAGTCATACGGATGGATAACAGATCTGTGAAATAAGATATAGCAATATTCGCAAGTTCAACAAAGTACCGAGTGAAGATACGGTACACGATACGATAACTACAACGGAGAATGATAATAAGAAACAGTCCATAAACCCTCAATAAACAAAATGAACAAATATAATGAATAACACTCCACGACATCACCCTTCATGCTTTTACTCTCAACCTCACCATGAAACAATAATAATGGCACGGCATCACTCTTCGTGCTTTTACTCTCAATCTCTCCATAACATGATAAATACGGCATGACATCACCCTTCGTGCTTTTACTCTCAATCTCATCATGAATCAATAAATGTGGCACGACATCGCCCTTCATTTTTTAACTCTCAAATATGGCACGACATCACCCTTCATGCTTTAACACTCTCCCTTACCATGTAACAGTGGGCATATAACAACAGGGAGATAGAACTAAACAAGAACAAACCTTATGTCAACAATGGTTCCACAGTACCAACCTCAACATCAGAAACTGTACTCAATTATCACAAATAGCCCGTAAATGCGGAAGGAACGATCAATTTAGTAGTTAACTAGTCTAAGCATGGATATCATGATCAAAGAAAGCAATAAATTACAAGAAACAAGTCCCACCCGCATGGTTTAACCCAATAACAATGCATAAGTACTCGTCACCTTACATATACGTTGTATCCAACATTTAAACAAGTAGCAAATAGGCAAACAAGTCCTAATTACTAAATTCAAGGCTAACCACAATACTTACATCGCTCCAAAAGTCGACTCAAAGCTCTACCGGAGCCTTTCCCCAAGAATCCGCCTCCAAACCAGTCGTATCTAACCAAAATTGACTCAATAATATCAAATATGGCTAAAGGAATCAATTACAATGCATAAATTTTGGATTTCCACACTTCCCCTCAAAAAATCAAAAATTGACCCGGTCCCTCTTGGTAAAAATACGAGGTTCGGACCAAAATCCATTTACCCATTCACCCCCGAGCCCAATTATGTAATTAGTGTTACACCCCATCTTTTCTTACATGAAAGTACGCCATAAGTAAATTTATGAAAGCTCAAAAATGAGATGTTACATCCCATATTTTCGTATATTAAAGTTCGTCGTAAGTTAATCGACATAAGTTCGGGATAGAGATTATTTTGAGATTATACGCATTATTTCATTTCAAACAAGTGATGAGTAAATTTTTAAAGGAGAGAGCATAAGCAAATCAAAGAAAATAAGTTTCGTCGAAGTTTGACAATTTGGGATAAGATACGGTCCGAGCTAAAATACCCGGTACTTATGGACTAGTACCATACAAGGTACCACATGACCATGATAGTTAGGTGTATAAGGTATGATAAAAGTGAGTAGTATTTTAAGTAATTTGAGATAATTCTTAATTATGTGGATAATTGGTTAATGAGAGAAATGAACATGTTAATTAAGGATTAGTGGGTGATTAATTATGATGTTGGATAAGGCCTAAAGGGCCCCAAACGTGGCAGCAATATATGTTCCATTTGGTGACTCTTAAGTCACTTTGAGGCTATCTCTTCTTTCCTTTTGGCATGATCCATACGATACAAAGTAACGAGCAAATTCACAACTTCCATAAATGACTCTATTCATAGAAATGCTAGAGATGCTTATATTCTTGATTCCCCATGTGTCCTATTATTCTATCATCTGTTCATGGGTCTCAAAAAATACGTAATTTGATAAAGTTTATTTTATGATATTAATCGAAGGCATAATAGTCTTATGACGTTCCGAGAGATTTTCTTGACGTCTTCTCATGCATTGCGTTCATTTACATGTACATTGACCCATGATCAGATGGAGTTATATACGCGTATATATGTATGTATATATATGTATTTGGGATATGGAAAAAGGTTACGACATTATATATGCACCACAATCTAATCAGCTGGTATATGTTGATGATTTGCCCACAGTGGTCGAAATGATATGATGGGATGCCCTCAGAGGCTTGATGATGTTATGAACGGATATACCCATGCATGGTATGACATTTATTTGCATATGCATGACATTTTAAATATTAAATGATTCACAGAGCTATTCAGACTTACATGTCGAGTCATTTACTCCATGTTTATATCATGACTTTTATTTACTGATGCTCATTCCTTACAGACTTGGTACTTTATTTGTACTGACGTCCCTTTTGCCTGGTGTCGACGCCCCCTTTTTCCTCGCGGAATCGGGTTCACGACATTCGGGAGGACAACTCTATTCCCTTGCGAGAATTGGGTTTTTGGAGTTTGAAGAGTCGCCACCTAATGATTATAGTGCATTAGGACACTTTAAGGAAGAATTTGAGATGAAGAACCAGAGTTTGGGTAAGGGCTAGAAATTATCTCGAGGGGAAGGTGTTAGGCACCCCTCAAGATCCACTAGTGTGGTTCCCGGCCATGCTACAATTGTGACTTTGAATGCAAACAAACAAGTAAACAAGCAAGCATTGCAAATACGAGGAAATTATTACAAATAAGGAGCACAAAAGGTTAGAAAAAGTGCTGAATTTTAGGGAAGGAGCAGTTTAGTTAAAAGTGCAAGTAGGAAGAAGTCAAGTACTTAGTGCGAACAATCTGAAAATTATGTGAAAAACAGAAGTCGAAAGTGCAACAGTTTTTTTTTAGATTCAGAAAGTTGTTAAACTAATAAAGAGGGGGGGGGGTCCTAGGTTTATATATTACATGGATCATTCGCACAACACTGGTACTCAATTATATGCATAGTGTTATCGTGTAATCATCATCTCCATGTCTACCCTTTCCCACCCCGTTAAGGTATTGGAGCGTGGAATGGTATCGTTTGCCTATTGCATGCTATTACCCGCCCCAAGCTATCAGTCCCGGGGCATTAGGACTTCTAATCCTAAAAGGGGAAGAAAGGGATGGGGGCCTTTATGGAGTTTAAAGGACAAAAATTCTAATCGACATTCAAAAACAAGTAACAAGTAGGGGGAATGAACAGACAAACAGGTAAGGCTCACATAAACCCCGTAAATCAGATAATATCTAGTTTAGCATGCATTTACACATACTGGTTATGGTCTTTAAAATTAAAAATTAAACAGCGAGCGGACTGGTTCGATACATACGTTTAGACAGCCCACATTAGGCAACTTGGATCCAATTGTTAGAACTTAAGGTATTTAAAGCGAGTGATTTAGAAAGTACTGGTTCTAGAAAAGTAGTCTAATGCCAGAAAGTACAGACTGCAGTAAGTTTAGAAATAAGTTTTAAGAGAATCATGAGTATAAACCATAAAAGGAGTTCCAGAGTCAGAAATACTTAAGGAAAGAGTAAACTGCAGAACTGTTTAAAAGACAATTTCAGGAAGACCAAAACTTTGTTGGAAAATGTTTAGGTAGAATTTTAGAAAGAAACCATTTTAGAAGAGGTGCTGATTTGAAGAACTCAAATGTATACTGATTCAAAAGAGTGTTCGTCAAAAGATTAAGGCTAAACACATTAAGACATTAGAGACCAGTTAACAAATTGTTATTGCTTAGGAAGAATCGGACGAACTTGATGCGGAATCCTATGATATCTATATCTGATTAAAAATAGTCCGTTAAGAACTGGTAAGAAGAGGTAATTATTTAATTACCCTACAGTTTGCCTAATGCATGTGCATTCCCTATAGGCATGATTTCTATATGCACTGATTACATGAACGTTAAGGTCCTATAGGCAGGATTTCTAGATGACTTATATCATAATTAAACGTTAAACCCTATAGGCATGGTATCTAGGTGACTTGAATCAGAAACGTCGAACCATCTTATGTGCAGTATTTCTAGTGAAAAAATTAAAGTCCTAAAGTCATGATATCTACCCTTTATTGATGCAAGAAAGTAAAACCCCTCCCACACCCTTTTATTAGATTCCCCGAGTTCTATACAAGTTATTACAACCCAATGAATCAACTGAAATAATAAAAATACATCAAAAACTAACAGCTAGATCCAAGCAGCCTAATTCAATCTTAATGTCCAATAATATGTATTTAACCAACTCCGGGGTCCAGATCTCCAAAGCCTTCTCATTATCCAGGGCGTTTCAAAGTTTCAAAGAACCTCAGGGATTCCAGGCATTGCTTACACCCAGGATGCCATTATGAACAGGATGGTGCAGTGTGGAATAGCCAGCCCTCAGGCATCCAAGTTCAGAGGGAGCTCAGGGGTCCCAAAGCATGGCTTGCAAGAGAGGTGCAGAACTTATAGCTAGGAGTAAGTGCAAAGTGAAAGGGAATTAAGGGGCCATGACAAGTGGTGGTCATACCTAGCCATAAGGCAGGCTGACACACCCCTGACCACTTGCTAGATGAACAAGTTAGGAGCAGAACTTTTGATGGTCAGACAAAGGTCTGGATAGTGATTAGGACACTATCAGACCTAAGTCAAGGCTCAAGCACATAATGGGGAGAATGGGAAGTGGGAATTGATTGAGTTAAGGAGTTCAATAAACCCAATTCAGGATCATAGACAACAATATTGGGGTGCTGCTATGCCCTAAACAATAAACTCACATACAAAGGGGTAAAAGGGTAAAGGGGATTCACAGAGTATCAAATTCATGACAAACAATTGATTACACACATAACTTAAATACAGAAATATAAAGGAGAGGGTAACAAATATCAACTAAAGGAAATAGGCAGAATTAAACATATTGTTGTTGAGGCATGTAAACTAACTGAGACATACCAATAGAGAAGCAAAAGAAGTGCAGACGAAAGTAAAGTAAACACAATCCACAGCAGCACGAGTATCAAAAGAGAGAGTTTTAAGTGAAATTGAATTGTGAACTCAGATGGTGTTCTGTGTTTGTATGTGTAGGAAAAGTCTGTGAAAAGCCTCTACAAAAACCCTCCTTTAGTGCAAAAGGGCAGGCCCTTTTATAGTGCAGAAGATGAGTAAGAAAAAGGTAAGAGAATAGTTTTGGAATCAATCACAAGCCGTTTCCCTTTAGTTAAGGGATTTGATTCAAACGGGAAAAAATAAATAAGGAAAGGATTCGTTTTAAAAATATTTTCTAAAGCAGTGTAATAGGGACAAATACACAGCAGTTTATTTAAGGAAATAGTCTAGTAGCACACGGTTTGGGCAGAACAAGGAAAGACAATCAATCAACAGCCAGTAAAATCAGGGTTCGAATCTTAGTGTGAATAAATCCAACCAGAAAAGGTGAGAAGGGGTTTAATTTAAAGAATTTCAACAGTACAAAACCTTTTAAAAAGGAACTCGGAATCAATCACAAGCTGGCCAAAGGCTTTTTGAAAGAAGAGAATTTGTCATATAAAAAGCATACAGACATGTGAGACAGGAGAGAGTTGTCGTAAAACTAGCAAGAAATCAGAGTGACCAAGAAGGTTAGGTTCGTAGACTCAGAACGAGCCTGAAAGAGAGTCAAGGGTTCTGAATGGAACCCTAGACCAAACACAAATTCAAGCCTGCCAAAAACCCCAAATACTAGGGTTTCTGACTCAAATCAGATGCATAGACGAGAAAACAACAAATAGAACAGGCTCAGTAGTCTCTTTCAGAGACTTATGAGAAAACAAACAGAGAGAGCAACAAGTTTGAAACACAGGGAATACATTTAGGCAAAACATGGCACTCAAACATGTTCAGGAGAGAAAAAGCGATACAGGTTTAGGAAAAACAATAGACGGAACCTGCTTAGAGTTCAAACAAAAGTCCAGTAAAGCCAAACAAGGATTAGAAGCTTAGTAAAATATAGTAAAGAAACATACGAGATAGACATGTAAAGCATGCTTATAGAGCCCGGTAGAAGAAAGAACAGAACACAAAAAATAGAAGAACATGCATAATATGGCAAACATAAGAACATAGGAGCAGACATGCGAGGAAAGAACACAAGAACATGGCATAGACAGATTCACACAAAGAAAAGAAGAAGAAGAAAAGTCAGAAGTCGTTTTAAGATTTTCCGCAAACCCTAAATTGAAATAGACTAATTTTGAAAAGAAAATTGGGGAAAAACTTTAAAACATTGAATATAGCACAGATCTACCATAGATCTAAGTAAATAAAAGAGGAAGGAACCTCGAATAGCCTTAGGGTTTCTCTGAAACAATGAGAAGGCTTGGAAGAGGTCTGGTCTTGAGTCAGAGAAGGCCATGACTAGGCTTCTAAAGCTCGAATACGTCAGAATGGGGCCGGAGAGCCACAGAACACAGATATGCAGGGGATCTGAACAGACGCCGACGAGGTAAGACCTCGAAATCTCGAACACCTATGGTTTAGGGGTGACGGAAGGTGAGCACAGGTCGTCCATGGCCTGAAAAGCCATGGACTCCGGCGAGATAATGGTCGGAGAAGACGAGGGAGGCGATTAGGGTTTGAGTGCTTAAGAGAGTTTGAGAGAGAAGAGAGTTCGAAGGCGGCTCTCGAAGAGAAATGGGGATTAGGGTTAGGTCATGTGGAATTAAAAAGGAAAGAATCATTTGTGGCTGTTGATCAAAAGGATCAACGACCTGGATTAAAAGAACCCCTGGCGGGTTTAGCAATTGGGTCAGGGGTCGGGTGAGAAATCAAATTGGGCCGTTTTGATTTGGGGGCGGATTGGGCCAAAATTAAGGATAAAATTGAAATGGAATTGGGGCTGCAATTGAAACGAAATGGGACTACATTTTAAATAGCCAGTTTTTCCCTTTTATTTTATAAAAATAGTGAAAATGATTTTAAAAGAAAACTGAAGATGTTGAGCCAATTAATAATACATATGTATTAATTTAAAAATATTAGAACTAATTTTACAATTAAAAAACACTATTAATCGTAAAATAGGCTATAATTGCCTTTATATGCAATTAGCTTTAAAAAATACCAAATAAATTTGTAAAAATATACAAAAAATNATAAGTTATTCACAAAAAAACTAATAATTTTGGGTAATAATTATTGGATTTTAGTACTGTTAAAATAGACAATAAATTGATTTAAAATAAGAAAAAATACCAAAACTCTTGGGAATGCTTATATATGTATGTATATGCTATTTTGAGGATATTTTGAGTACATAAAAATACTTAGGGAAAAATTGGGTATCAACAGCTGGCCAATTTTGACCGGAAGTGGCGATTTTCAAAGAATTTGACCGAGCTCTGGTTTCTGAGCTGCCTACATATCCCTGGTTTTACAGGAATCAGGCCGTATGTAGTTCAGGAACCATTGACGGAACATGCCGATGGAGATTCGAAAGGACGGACGCGATGCTTTTGGAGAGGCAAGAGGTATTTGGGAAGCTGATCAGCTGCGAGAACCGGAGCGGGACCGCTCCTGCTGAGACGGCCATTGTTAGCCGGTGTACCTGCAAGTGAGCAATATAGGCGTATATTGTGCATAAACTAAACCATGATGCAAGTTCCCGTTGGACCATAAATGTTGTCCTCGGACGGTTAGGATGACGTCCTCGGACCATGATGTCCTGGGCCATGAAGCGCAAAATTAAAGGATTCGCAGGCTATGAAATAACGTTCTTGGGCCATGATGATGGTGCCTCCGAACCATGATGCCTTTGAATAATGATGTGCAAGATATAAAGTGGGGTCCTCGGGCCATGGCATGGTGTTCTCGGGCTATGAAGATGATGCCTCCGAACGATGACACCTTTGGACAATTTGGCGATATTTCAGCCCATGAAATGCAAGGTTTGGCGGTATTTCAGCCGATGTAAAAACGTAAATGGCGATGTTTCAGCCGACGGAAGATTTATACAAAACAGGCGATGTTTCAGCCGATGTGAAAATAAAACTGGCGATGTTTCAGCCGACAGAAGATTGAAATAAAGTTTGGCGATATTTCAGCCGATATGGCGATATTTCAGCCGATGCAAAAAGTAAAATGGCAATATTTTAGCCGACAGAAATTTAAGTAAAGTTTGGCGATATTCAGCCGATTGCAAGACGTGAGCTGGTGATATTTCAGCCATGCAAGAAATATAAAGTGGCGGTATTTCAGCCATGCAGGTGGAGGTAGAGCTTAACCTCGGAAGGTAGAAAGGTAGCCTTATGCAATGCAGGGAATGCAGGATGGTGACAACGCTTGGTCTCGGAAGGCAGAAAGGTAGCCTTATGCAATGCAGGAAATGCAGATGGAGACAACGCTTAGTCTCGGAAGGCAGAAAGGTAGCCTTATACAATACAGGAATGCAGATGGAGACAACGCTTAGTCTTGGAAGGCAGAAAGGTAGCCTTATGCAATACAGGAATGCAGATGGAGACAACGCTTAGTCTCGGAAGGCAGAATGGTATCCTTATGCAATGCAGGAATGCAGATGGAGACAACGCTTAGTCTCGGAAGGCAGAAAGGTAGCCTTATGCAATGCAAGAAAATAAAAGGACGGATAGTAGTGAGATTTCTTAGCAGATTGTTGATCACGATGTCGTGACTGTCAAGGAGGTTGTGTGTGGATAATAATTACGGACGAGTGATGATTATGAGAAGTTGCGTCTTTGAGGAATATGCGTATGTAAATATACCTGACGAGTGCCTGCATCCAAAGAGAAATTGTGAGTTTTGTAAGGGGGAAAGGTTAGTTCGTCTTCCCCTGGCTTCCGGCGTTGCGTATCATTGGGGTAGCGTTGCTACACAGCAGCAATTCGAACAATAATTATGCGTGATTTAGTAAATATAACGTAAGTAGAAAACGATTTTGTTTAGATAAACCAATGACTGCAACGTGGTTCAAAACATTACAACCTTTCTTGCTCCGGAATTTTGAGGGTCCTCCTCAAAAGTCTGCCCCAGTTTACTAGGTTGGCACTTCTGACGGCTGCGCTGAATGACTGAAGAATCATCTTCGGAATTTTGAGGGTCCTCCTCAAAATTCTGCCCCAGTCTACTGAGGTGGCATCCCTGGCGATGAGTGGCTGAAGACTAACTTCGGAATTTTGAGGGCCCTCCTTAAAATTCTGCCCCAGTTCCAATAGTAGGGGAAAATGAAATTTTATTAAATTGTGACCGAACCCATAGGGCTGCCTACGTATCCCCTCTTAAACGGGAATCAAGTCAGGCATAGTTCAAATTATATCATAGAGAAATCATAGGTGATTACACATAATATCGTTTCACTGCATCTGAGTTGATTAGCTTTGGCTAGACTTCTCCATCCATTTCTGCAAGAATAAGGGCTCCTCCAGTTAGAACCCGGTGAACCATGTACGGACCCTGCCAGTTGGGAGAGAATTTCCCCTTGGCTTCATCTTGATGTGGGAATATCTTCTTCAACACCAGCTGCCCCGGTGTAAACTTCCTTGGCTTAACTCTTTTGTTGAAGGCTCTGGACATTCTGTTCTGGTACAACTGACCATGGCAAACTGCATTCATTCTTTTCCCATCTATAAGGGCTAGCTGCTCGTAGCAACCTTTTACCCATTTTGCGTCGTCCAACTCTGCTTCTTGTATGATCCTCAGGGAGGGAATTTCTACCTCGGCGGGGATGACCGCCTCTGTACCATAAACCAGCATGTAGGGAGTTGCTCCGGTCGATGTGCGGACTGTGGCGCGGTATCCTAGTAAGGCAAATGATAACTTCTCATGCCACTATTTGTGACTTTCGACCATCTTCCTTAGTATCTTTTTGATGTTTTTATTAGCTGCTTCTACGGCTTCATTCATCTGAGGACTGTAAGCTATAGACTTCTTGTGTTTAATCTTGAATGCCTCACACATTGCTTTCATTAAGTCGCTGTTGAGATTGGAACCATTATCGGTGATGATTGATTCTGGAATCCCGAATCGGTAAACAATGCGATCACGGACGAAATCTGCCATAACTTTCTTAGTCACTACCTTGTATGATGCTGCTTCAACCCATTTAGTAAAGTAATCGATCGCTACCAGGATAAATCTGTGCCCGTTTGATGCGGCAGGCTCGATAGGTCTGATAACATCCATTCCCCAGGCGGCAAATGGCCACGGTGAGCTAGTCGCAGTAAGCTTGTTTGGAGGCACCTTTATCATGTCTGCATGTATCTGACAGCGATGGCATTCACGAACATATTGGATACAATCTGTTTCCATAGTCATCCAAAAATACCCTGCTCGGAGTATCTTCTTTACTAAGACAAAACCATTCATGTGTGGTCCGCTTGTCCCTACATGCACTTTATCTAATAGTCTGGATGCCTTCTTTGCTTCGACACACCTTAGCAAACCTAAATTGGGAGTCCTCTTGTACAAGAATCCTCCGCTGTGAAAGAAGTTGTTGGATAATCTCCGAAGTGTGCGCTTCTGAGTGGCGTTGGCGAGTTCTGGATACTCCCCTGTTGTTAGGTACCTTTTGATGCCGTGGAACCATGGCTTTCCGTCCGCTTCTTCCTCAACGTTGGCAAAATAAGCTGGCTGATCATAAATCCTTACTGGGATGGGATCAATGAAATTTGTGTCTGGATGTTGGATCATGGATGATAGGGTAGCTAGTGCGTCAGCGAACTCATTCTGAACCCTGGGGACATGCCGAAATTCGATCTTTGCGAATCTTTTCCTTAACTCCTATATGTGGTGCAATAGGGAAGTATCTTAGAGTTTTTGGTGGCCCACTCTTCTCGGACTTGATGTATGAGCAGGTCTGAGTCCCCGATCAGTAGTAGCTCCTGAATGTTCATGTCAATGGCCATCTTGAGTCCCAGGATGCAAGCTTCGTATTCGGCCATATTATTTGTGCAAGGGAACCTAAGTTTGGCGGATACCGGGTAATGCTGGCCGGTTTCTGATACTAGGACTGCCCCTATGCCAACTCCTTTAAAATTGGCGGCCCCGTCGAAAAACAACCTCCAACCCTCGTAGGATTCTGCAATATCTTCTCCTACAAAGGATACTTCTTCATCAGGAAAATACGTTTTCAGGGGTTTGTAGTCTCCGCCGATAGGGTTCTCGGCGAGGTGATCTGCTATGGCCTGGCCCTTAACGTACTTTTTCGAGTCACGTAACAATGTCGAACTCACTCAACAAGATTTGCCACTTGGCGAGCTTGCCAGTGGGCATGGGTTTCTGAAAGATATA
>NW_017671446.1:28757-34901 GCF_001879085.1 Nicotiana attenuata | reverse complement strand
GTGATACGCACAGGTCTTGTTGGGGTTGACCCACTGGGAGGGACTTTTTGGAGCTTTGGCTGGGATGGGAGTGACGTAACCGGCGGCTTTAAGTCTTTCATATAGCTGGTCAATTGGTTCTGCGATGGCTGTGTATTGTCTGGGACGTTTTCGGTCGAAATTTGGTCTGGGCCTTGGAAAATTTTGGCGAGTGGGTGGTGACTGCTAGTGAGAGGGTTGAGTGTTATAAGCTTGGTAAACAAATGTTGGTTGAGAGTATCTGGGTGAAGTGGGTTGATATGTGAGAGGTGGAGAGGACTGGTAAACGAGAGGTGGATAGGAAGGTGCGGGTGCTTGGTAATTTGGGATAGGCTGATATGTAAGTGGAGGTGATGGGTAGGTTTTGGTATTTTGGTGGTGACTTGGCTCCCTGTGCGATCATCACGGCACTTACATCTTTCTTCTTGGAAGCGCCACCAGTTTGTAAAGCTTTATTGGTGGCTTGCAATGCTTCAAGATTTGTTACCATACCATTCTTGATGCCCTCTTCAATCCTTTCTCCGAGTTTGATGATATCAGAGAACTTTTGACCCTCGATCAGCATCAACCTTTCATAATATTGGGGATCCTGAGCCCGGACGAAGAACCTATTCATTTGTTCTTCTTCCAGGGCCGGCCTGACCTTGGCAGCTTCTGACCTCCAACGAGTAGCATACTCGCGGAATGTTTCGGTGGGCTTCTTCTTCAAATTCTGTATGTAGAACACATCCGGGGCGTTCTCGGTATTGAACCGGAATCTATCCATGAAGTCCGATGCCATGCTTACCCAACTCGTCCATTTCCTGGGGTCCTGACTGATATACCAGGATAGTGCATCTCCCTTCAAGCTCCTCATGAAGAGCTTCATGCGGATTTTCTCATCTCTTCCAACCCCAACTAACTTGTCGCAATAGGTCCTCAGGTGAACTCTGGGATCTCCGGATCCATCAAACATTTCGAACTTGGGAGGTTTGTACCCCTCCGGATATTCAACATCTGGTTGAATGCACAAGTCTTCATAGTTCAGCCCCTCAATGCCTTTGCTACCTTCCACACCCTGGACCCGACTGGTTAACTTCTTGAGCTCGGCTGCCAAGTTCTTGATGAGGGAGTCTTTGTCATCAGACTCAGGTGCATTTGAGATCGGTTGGGTGTAGTGAGGTACAGTTTCCACAAAGATAGGAGTGTTATGGAGGTGGTCGTTTATGGTGTTTGGTGGCTCGGGAATGAGCAATGTAGTGTTGTTGCATGTGTTGCAGGTTTGGACGTGAGCAGGCTGTATTTGTGGTTGCAGGGTGTTTTGTGGAGGTGCGGGATTCTGGGTGTCGGCATCAGGAGCAGCAAGAGAGAATGATAGGCTTGCCAAGTTCCGAACTTGGTTCAACTCTTCTTGGAATTTCAACAATTTTTTTTCAAGATGAGCAGCTGTTCCCTTAGCAATTGGGGTACCCTGAGAAGTTTCCTCTCTTTCAATCTCCTTTCTAGCACTTGTGTTTTCCATTTTTCCTTTGTTCTTGTTCCAGACAGGACTTGGAGGAGGAGGCGGTGGAGGGCCATTGGATCTTGTGGAGTATGCTGATGGTGCCAGAATGCACGAACTAACCTTTGGGGAGGGGAATAAGAAATAAAAGAAAAACAAAAAAGGTAACAAGTTAGTGCGAGTTTTGAGAAAAAATGTTGCAGTATTTAAGCACATTGTGCGAGGATATAAATCGCGTCCTAATTTTGGGTGCCTCGTTGTGCCCGAGGTAGGCCTAGCGACAAATAGTTTTGGAGAACTTATAATGCTAAATGCCTCATTTTATTGATAAAAACGACTCTAAATAACTGAAAATGAAATGTCACTATTGGCCATTGGCCTTATTACATCATTAAAAATAAAGAATAAACGACTCATAACTACTTGGTCCCAGAAGGACCTTCCCCAGATTTGGCATCTTTGGCTCCATCGAACAGCTCCACCAGCTCGCGCAGTCCTAGCAGCAAATAGGCTCGGGCTAGATGTCCGCCTGCATTTCCCTCAGCATTTTGATAATCTTCAATCCTTTTGATGAACTTTCCTTCCAGCTCCACTAGACCCCGCTCCAAATACCCTAGCCGGTTGTTGGCGCTGACAGCCATTTCTTTCCATTCCTCGATCAATTTCTGATAGGCTTCTTGTATTTCCCGATGCTCACTTTCGCACTCTCGAATCCTTTTGCGTAGTTGATTGTACTTAACCCGTGCTTCAGCGTGCTCATCAATAATTCTGTGACCCTGAACAAACCCGGGGTGACCCATGTCATTGCCTTCTAACCAACCCAAATAGTGCGGCACATAACCGGCGTGACACCTGTCTGTCTCAATGGATTCTTTCTCCAAAACGATCTTGCTATGCCACAAATGCTGAGCTCGGCACCTGTGGGGGCTGTCATCATCCTGAAAATCGGCCTTGAGGTGACTTGTCTTAGCAACCCTTGGTATGATTTGTTTTCTCCCCGCTTGCCTCATGGCTCGGAGAGGAATGTAAGGATAAGTTCCTCTCAAACCAATCAGTATGAGAAATGGTGCATCTCAGGACCGAACAATGAACTCATCTGTGGGGAACCATTCAAACATCCACTGGACCTGGTCTTCTTTCAGATTTTCAAATAATTCCGCCCATCCTCTGGCGTCCTCTGGCTGTGCGAACATTTTAGGCATATAGTTCATACGCCTTGGCTTGTGGAAGGCGATATGGTCATCCCAATCCCTGCGTAAGATCTCTTGTCGGTATTCCCTTTCTGGAGGTGTTCCGTGAGCCATAGCTGAAGTAACAAGTTGCAACCCTCAAAGTGACTGCCTTGTTGTTGACAGTTGCTCAAGACGCGGTATATCTCCGCAACGATCATGGGTACTATGCTGAAAGTCTGCCCACCAATCCCTTCCATCAAAGTTTTGGTTACCATGGCTAGTCTGGTGTGAATTCTAGCCTTCTTCATAGGGAACACGATCATCCCCAAAAAGCAGAACATGAAGACAAAGACCCTTCTATGGACATGCCCCAAAGAGGTGATAGCAAATTCATCTGAATGAATGCGATATGACTTGCTATGGCCGTACCTCTCGTATAGATAGTCAAATGGGATATAGGAGTCTTTCAAACATGTTAGGTCTAGATTCTTTTTCAAACCCATCATCTTAAGAAAACTCCTTCCTTTGCGATTCTCGGGCATGAGCAAACCTGGCGTCTCCCAAGGAATCCCGGCTAAACCCCGTATCTCTTCAAGTAAAGGAGTCATTTCGAGGTCACCGAAGCGGAACACAGACTTGTCACTATCCCAGAACAATGTTGCAGCTTCTATCATTCTGTTGTTGGGTTGAATTCCTAGGAGGGAAGGCAGATTGCCCAAGTATTTGCGGACAAGTATTTGATCACTAGAATGGAGGTCATTCCACCAACTCAGCAGCCTCGGATGAATGTTGGTCACCATGCCAAATCTGGGGATCTCGTGCCTCATTTTCTGCAAAACAGAGTGTTAGGCCCTTACCCCCGCCAGACTCGACTACTTAAGTCAATAATTGGCATAGCAAGCACTTAAGTTCTCCAAATAAATGCACAGAACGTGGAGGCGTCCGTTTGGGTTTCAGGGAAACCCGATGGACTTTGGACAAGGCTATCTTAATGAGTCATTATGTGGACAACATAACTGACTCGGCTAGGTTTGACCATGATGCATGTACAATTTAAACAGAGTAAGGTTTCTATTGGGGTATTAGACAAGGTACCCCTTGAGCGGACAACTCAAGAGGGAAAGGCACGGAACCGTCGACTGCACCGCTGATCGACTGGTTTTACCGCAAATATGCCTTTGCCAAATTTAGGGGGTGATAATATTGGAAGAGCGCAACAACTCATTATAAGCGTTGCTATAGTATTTGTTTGGCACGAGTGGAATATGATGTTGAAGATGCAGTTTACAAGAATGAAACAAATTGACATGTATTTTCACGTTCATCCAATAAAGTTTACAATGATTGCTCAAAATTACAACAACATTGACGGGAAATCGGTAAGCGAAAGTAATTAAAGAAAAAGAAACAAAAGAAACAAGTCAGTTTTAGATAAAGGCATTAAACAAAAGCAGTAAAAGAAAGCAATAAAGTCACATATAGCATGCAATGGTAAAAGCCTAAAGAATCCCCAGCAGAGTCGCCATGCTGTCGACGCCCCCTTTTTCCTCGCGGAATCGGGTTCACGAAATTCGGGAGGACAACTCTATTCCATTGCGAGAATTGGGTTTTTGGAGTTTGAAGAGTCGCCACCTAATGATTATAGTGCATTAGGACACTTTAAGGAAGAATTTGAGATGAAGAACCAGAGTTTGGGTAAGGGCTAGAAATTATCTCGAGGGGAAGGTGTTAGGCACCCCTCAAGATCCACTAGTGTGGTTCCCGACCATGCTACAATTGTGACTTTGAATGCAAACAAACAAGTAAACAAGCAAGCATTGCAAATACGAGAAAATTATTACAAATAAGGAGCACAACAGGTTAAAAAAAGTGCTGAATTTTAGGGAAGGAGCAGTCTAGTTAAAAGTGCAAGTAGGAAGAAGTCAAGTACTTAGTGCGAACAATCTGAAAATTATGTGAAAAACAGAATTCGAAAGTGCAACAACTTTTTGAGATTCAGAAAATTGTTAAACTAATAAAGAGGGAGGGGGGTCCTAGGTTTATATATTACATGGATCATTCGCACAACACTGGTACTCAATTGTACGCATAGTGTTATCGTGTAATCATCATTTCCATGTCTACCCTTACCCACCCCGTTAAGGTATTGGAGCGCGAAATGGTATCGTTTGCCTATTATATGCTATTACCCGTCCCAAGCTATCAGTCCCGGGGCATTAGGACTTCTAATCCTAAAAGGGGAAGAAAGGGATGGGGGCCTTTATGGAGTTTAAAGGACAAAAATTCTAATCGACATTCAAAAACAAGTAACAAGTAGGGGGAATGAACAGACAAACAGGTAAGGCTCACATAAACCCCGTAAATCAGATAACATCTAGTTTAGCATGCCTTTACACATACTGGTTTGGTCTTTAAAATTAAAAATTAAGCAGCAAGCGGACTGGTTCGATACATACGTTTAGACAGGAAACCCACATTAGGCAACTTGGATCTAATTGTCAGAACTTAAGGTATTTTAAGCGGGTGATTTAGAAAGTACTGGTTCTAGAAAAGTAGTCTAATGCCGGAAAGTACAGACTGCAGTCAGTTTAGAAATAAGTTTTAAGAGAATCAAGAGTATAAACCATAAAAGGAGTTCCAGAGTCAGAAATACTTAAGGAAAGAGTAAACTGCAGAACTGTTTTAAAGACAATTTCAGGAAGACCAAAACTTAGTTGGAAAATGTTTAGGCAGAATTTTAGAAAGAAACCATTTCAGAAGAGGTGCTGATTTGAAGAACTCAAATGTATACTGATTCAAAAGAGTTTTGTCAAAAGATTGAGGCTGAAAACATTAAGACATTAGAGACCAGTTAACAGATTGTTATTGCTTAAGAAGAATCGGACGAACTTGATGCGGAATCCTATGATATCTATATCTGATTAAAAAGTCTGTTAAGAACTGGTAAGAAGAGGTAGTTATTTAATTATCCTACAGTTTGCCTAATGCATACGCATTCCCTATAGGCATGATTTCTATATGCACTGATTACATGAACGTTAAGGTCCTATAGGCAGGATTTCTAGATGACTTATATCATAATTAAACGTTAAACCCTATAGGCATGGTATCTAGGTGACTTGAATCAGAAACATCGAACCATCTTATGTGCAGTATTTCTAGTGAAAAAATTAAAGTCCTAAAGTCATGATATCTACCCTTTATTGATGCAAGAAAGTAAAACCCCTCCCACACCCTTTTACTAGATTCCCCGAGTTCTATACAAGTTATTACAACCCAATGAATCAACTGAAATAATAAAAATACATCAAAAACTAACAGCTAGATCCAAGCAGCCTAATTCAATCTTAATGTCCAATAATATGTATTTAACCAACTCCGGGGTCCAGATCTCCAAACCCTTCTCATTATCCAGGGTGTTTCAAAGTTTCAAGGAACCTCAGGGATTCGAGGCATTGCTTACACCCAGGATGC
>NW_017671446.1:24148-25638 GCF_001879085.1 Nicotiana attenuata | reverse complement strand
TGGGAATGCTTATATATGCATGTATATGCTATTTTGAGGATATTTTGAGTACATAAAAATACTTAGGGAAAAATTGGGTATCAACAGCGCCTCGACCGACGCACAGACCATTCATGGCCGGCGCCATTCTATCTGGGAGGTCGGCTCAACAGAGGAGTGCCGTTCCCGGTGCTAGTTCCGCGTGTGCCGTTGAGGGAGGGTCATCGACCAACATCGAAGGACCTGGCGAGGAAGCGGAGAAATTAGACTCCGAGATCGCTCAGAAGGATGTTGACGAGTTTGTGGGTGGCCTTACCCACGTGGAGATGACGACGGATGGGTCCGACCGTCGTATTACGATTCCAATGGCTTACAACTTGCTGTTGAACAGCGAGCAGGCTGCTTCGGCCCTTACCCTGCTGTGTGCCGCCTCCGAGAGCAAGACGCTCAATGCTGTGGAGGATGCGGAGCTATCATGAAGGGTTTCCGGCATGGCTTTGTAGGGAATCCTTATTTCCTTTCTCCCTTCTGCGTGTTGTAAGACTGACTGGAGGCGTGCTTATTTCTTCTTTTCTTTTTAGACCCTTGTTTTGGAGTTGGAGAGGGGACGCCGTCAGCAAAAACGGACGGCCCTCTACAAAAATATGCTTAAAAAGTATCGAAAGTATCGCTCGCTCATGGTTGAACGGGGGCAGTCCCAGTTGGAACGCAAGGGAGCTGAGCTGGAGGAGGCGGATAGCGAGCTGATGAAGGCCGCGGCCCATAACAACGAGTTGGAGGAGCTTTTCAGGATGAAAGATGACGAGCTTGAGCTGAGCCGTGGGGTGGCGGCGGAGAACGTCGACCTCCAGCGGAGGGTGGCGGATCTGACCGCCGAGCTCGACACCAGGATGGCGGAGAACAATGGACTTTCTCAGCCTTCCTCATCTTGTCCCTCGCCTGGTCGGAGTGCGCGTCGTAGTGCGCATGAAATGTGGATTTTTGCGGAGGCTATGCTCGACGTGTATAGAGAGCTTCATGCCGCGGGCTGGGCGACGGAGGAGGAAGTTCAGGCACGGCGAAACGAGGCTCGCGTTGCTCGTGAGGCTTGTGGTTATTACCCCGACTCTCCCTATGGGGAGGGGCCTGCTTCTGAAGACGTCAACCGGCTCGACTCCAGTTCTTGGTACAATGACGTTTACCTCCCAGGGGGTTACGGGCAGTTAAACTTGTACAATGTATATTTTTGGCTTGTATAGTGTATTGTAGCTCGTCCGCGGGGGCGAATGCAAATATATTTTTGTTGTAATATAAATTTTATTTTTGCTGCTTCGTCCATTTGGTGCCTTCCCTTTCTTGGGTTTTCTTTTGTAATGCTTAGCCTCCGTAGAGGTTGTTCTTGTCGTTCGTCAAAGGGTCGTGCCGTGGTTCGAGCGAGGTCGAACCGTGTCGATGGCCTTGGCCATTAGGATGTTGCTTTGACTGTTGTCGAAGTAGTATCCGTCGTGGTTCGAGCGAGGTCGACCGATGTC
>NW_017671446.1:4192-21998 GCF_001879085.1 Nicotiana attenuata | reverse complement strand
TTACGACGAGTTGAGAGTCGCAGTGGAGGATGAGTCGACGACCCCTATATTTGATGGCTAGTTTCATGCCTGCAATCACAGCCTCATACTCAGCCTCGTTGTTAGTCATCTCGGGGCATCGTATGGACTGGCGAATTATTTCGCCCGTGGGGACTTCGAGGACGAGTCCCAGTCCCGATCCCGAGGCATTCGCAGCGCCGTCAGTGTAGAGGGTCCAGAGGTCGGTGTGAGCAGAGGCACGGAGGGCCTTTTGTTCCACCTCTTGCAATATCCCTGCACTGGAGTCGGCAACAAAGTCTGCGAGTACCTGCGACTTGATGGCGGCTCTTGGGTGGTAGGTTATGTCATGCTCGCTAAGCTCTATGGCCCATTTGGCGAGCCTATCCGAGAGTTCGGGTTTGTGTAGGATGCCTCTTAGGGGGAAGGTTGTTATTACCTTTATGGGATGGCATTGAAAATAAGGTCTAAGCTTTCGTGAAGCTACGACCAGCGCCAGAGCTAGTTTTTCGAGGTGTGGGTACCTCGTCTCGGCATCTACTAACGTTTTGCTGATATAATAAATAGGGGATTGCGTACCTTTGTTTTCGCGGACCAAGACGGCGCTGACAGCGACTTCGGACACTGCCAGATACACAAGNACTTGTCTTGTTTGATGCGGCCCGAGGCACTTAGTAAGGGGACCACCAAACATTTTTTTGTAGAGGTCATGATTTATCAGGCTGTATCGGGCAGCTTGCACCCGGAGCTTCTTGGCTTCTTTTTTGTCGTGTGGGAGTGTTCCGTCCTGCAGATAGGATACAAACTGGTTGCGCCAGTCCCAAGTCAAGTTTAAAGAGAATACCTCGACGTGGTCGACGGCTGAATGGAGGAGGGTGACCACATTTTCTTTGTTGATATTCTTGGTGGCCGCAGCTAGCTTGGCTAGGCTATCTGCCTCGACGTTTTGTGCCCTGGGGATTTGCACGAAGCGACATTCGTCGAACTCAGGCATCAGCTTATGGATTTCTGATTGGTATTTTTGTAGCCTTTGCTCTTTGATTTGGAAAATCCCAGTTATTTGGTTTACGACGAGTTGAGAGTCGCAGTGGAGGATGAGTCGACGGGCCCCATATTTGATGGCTAATTTCATACCTGCAATCACAGCCTCATACTCGGCCTCGTTGTTAGTCATCTCGGGGCATCGTATGGACTGGCGAATTACTTCACCCGTGGGGACTTCGAGGATGAGTCCCAGTCCTGATCCCGAGGCATTCGCAGCGCCGTCCGTGTAGAGGGTCCAGAGGTCAGTGTTGGCAGAGGCACGGAGGGCCTCTTGTTCCACCTCTGGCAATATCCCCGCATTGAAGTCGGCAACAAAGTCGGCAAGTACCTGCGACTTGATGGCGGTTCTTGGATGGTAGGTTATGTCATGTTCGCTGAGCTTTATAGCCCAGTTGGCGAGCCTACCCGAGAGTTCGGGTTTATGTAGGATGCCCCTTAGGGGGAAGGTTGTTATTACTTTTATGGGATGGCAGTGAAAATAGGGTCTAAGCTTTCGTGAAGCTACGACCAGCGCCAGGCTAATTTTTCGAGGTGTGGGTACCTCACCTCGGCATCTTTTAAGGTTTTGCTAATATAATAAATAGGGGATTGAGTACCTTTGTTTTCGCGGACTAAGACAGCGCTGACAGCGACTTCGGATACAGCCAGGTACACAAGTAGACACTCGCCTGGGTCTGCTTTGACGAGCAGTGGCGGTGAAGATAGATATGCTTTTAGTTTCTTTAGGGCCTCGATGCATTCCTCGTTCCATTGTAGCCCATGATCTTTCCTCAGCACACTGAAGAACTTGTGGCATCTGTCCGAGGACCGTGAGATGAACCTTGATAGGGCGGCTATTCACCCCGTCAGTTTCTGTACCTGCTTCTTGCTGTTCAGAACCTCAGGTATTGTGTCTATGGCCTTGATCTGGTCCGGGTTGACTTTGATGCCTTGTTGTGATACGAGAAAGCCTAGAAATTTTCCCGAGGCCATGCCGAAGGCGCATTTTTCTGGGTTCAACTTCATCCCGTACTGCCTCAGTATCTCGAAGGCTTCTTTCAAATGATCGATATGGTCCTCCTTCTTTGCCGATTTTACTAACATGTCGTCGATATAAACCTCCATTGTCTTGCCGAGCTGTTCCTTGAACATCTTGGTGACCAACCTTTGGTATGTTGCTCCCGCATTTTTGAGTCCGAAGGGCATCACTTTATAGCAGTACGTCCCTTGGTGGGTGATGAAAGTTGTCTTTTCTTGGTCCTCTTCGGCCATTAGGATTTGGTTATAGCCGGAGTAGGCGTCCAAGAAACTTAGCAGTTCGTGCCCTGCTGTTGCATCGATCAGCTGGTCAATATGGGGCAATGGGAATGAGTCTTTTGGGCATGCCTTGTTCAGATCGGTGAAGTCTACGCACATTCTCCATTTCCCGTTTTTCTTTTTAACCATGACCACATTGGCGACCCATTGGGGGTATTTCGATTCTCTGATGGAACCGTTGGCTAGTAGTTTGTCCACTTCTTCACTGACTGCCTCGTTGATTGCGGCATTGAATTTCCTCCTCATCTGTCGTACGGGCGGATAAAGTGGGTCGACGTTCAGCTTGTGAGTGGCGATGTCTTTTGGGATCCCCGGCATATCTGAATGAGAGAAGGCAAATAGATCTGCATGGTTAGTTAAGAATTCGTGGTACTTACCTGGGTCGGAGAGGTTGTGCCCGATATAGGCTTTCTTTGTATTGTTGGTATCATCCAGCTGGACCGGGTCGAGGTTCTCGACTGTCGCTTTGCAAGCTTCTACGATGTCTGGGTCCCTAATGACCTCTGCCGGCGGGTTGATTTTAGTTCCCGACATGGCTGATTGCTATGCTTCCGCGCTTGCTCCCTTCAATTGTTTGGTATGTGTACAGTCTTGGGCGATTCGGTAACATTCTTGGGCGGTACGTGGCTCACCTCGAATGCTGAATATTCCCCATGGGGTGGGAAATTTGATTACTTGATAGAAACTCGAGGGATGGCTCGCATGGCGTGTATCCATGGGCGCCCTATGATGACATTGTAGGCCGTTTCCTGATTCATGATGTGGAATGTGGTTTCCAACGTGACTTCTCCCGCCAAGACTGGCAGTGATATCTCTCCGGATGTTCGCTCTACTGCATTGTTAAAACCCGTTAGTGTTATGCAACACGATATTATCTTATCTTCGAGCCTCATTTGCATGAGGACTCTTGGGTGGATAATACATGCGCCGCTTCCGTCGTCTACCATGATTCTTTTCACATCAGTATCAGCAATGCGTAAAGTTATAACTAAAACATCATAATGAGGGAAAGACAAACCGTCGGCATCAGACTTATCGAAGGTGATACTATCTTCGAAGTCATCATACCGTTCGTGAGCGATCGTGCGCTTCAACTTGTGTGTGGTGGTGAACTTTACATGGTTGATTGCCGAGTCGTCGCCGCCACCGACGATCATCTGTATGGTGCGTGCCGGAGAAGGTGGTTTTGGTGGTCCTTGGGATTGATCGCGTCCTCTGGCGAAATTAGCCCTTCCTTTATCGCTGAGCAGCTCCTTCAGGTATCCCTGGTTCAGCATTCTGACCACCTCCTGTCGTAGACCTATGCAATCTTCGGTCTTGTGTCCTCTTTCCTGATGGAATTCGCATAGGATGTTCGACCTCCTTGCACTAGGATCTGATTTCATTTTTTGTGGCCACTGCACCTTCGTGCCCAGCTTCTCCAGTGCGTACACTATTTCTGAAGGGGAGACACAAAAGTTATGAGCGGATAATAATGGGGGCATACCTCTTTCATTCCGAAGCGGGGCGGCATGTCGCTGCACGGTATCTGAATGTCTTGGAGTAGGCGGATTGGGAGTTCTGACGTAAGGCTGATGCCTTTCTCTATTGAAGCGTGGGAGTGTTTCCCGTCGCCCGTCGTTGCGTCGATCCCTCCTCACCTCTGATTGTACTGACGTTAGTCGTTGGGTTGGACCGTTAAGATCGTCTTCATCCGCTCTCACTTCGGCGCAATAGGCATTATGAATCTCTTCCCACGTGGTGGGGGGATACTTCATGAGTCGGTTGAGCAGCTTCTTGGTTGCTTTTGATCCGTCTATGTTCAACCCGTTTTGAAAAGCTGCGACCGCCATTCCTTCTGATACGTTTGGCAGTCCCATTCTTACCCTGTCGAATCGGTCCAGGAAGTCCCTGAGTCCTTCACCCGTTGTTTGCCTGATGGCGAAGATATCGTTGACCCTAGCTTCGGCCTTCTTTGCTCCTGCATGAGCGGTGGCGAACTTGTCCGCCATCTCTTCGAACATCGATATCGATCTGGATGGCAGTTGAGAGTACCATGTTAGCGCTCCTCCTATCAAAGTTTCACCAAACTTTTTTAGCAACACGGATGGCACCTGTTCTTTTGATAGGTCATTGCCTTTTACGGCGGTCACATAATGGATCAGATGGTCTTCCGGATCCGGTCCCATCGTATATCTTCAAGTACGGTGGCATCTTGAAGGTTTTAGGGATTGGGTGAGGAGCAGCTTCCTCACTATACGGTTGCTCGACGAACCTTCCCACATCGCGTTTCAGTAGTAGCTTAGGGGCACCGGGTATCTTGTCTACCCTTTCCTGGTGCTCCTTCATTTGATCACGAAGCGCTTTATTCTCATTCTCCATTTCTTCCATTTTCTTAAGGATGGTTGCGAGTGCATCATCGCTTGCATTGGTATTGGTGTGGGCGTTACCTGTTCGTACAACACTGGGCTCACTAGAGGCAGCGACGATTTCTGCCATTGACGAATCTTTGATATTTACCTGAGGTGGTTTCTCGAGCATGCTACTTAAAGTGTTCGTCAACCATTCCTCTAGTAGCTTTTTGACTACTGGGGGCGTTTCCTTTGCTGCAGATGTAGAAGTCCCTCTTTCATGCAAAATCGATAGATCTTCGAGTGAAGAGGGTGAGATCTCCCCCTCCGGTACACTACTTGGTGTTACATTCGCGGTATTTTCTCTACCGGCTTCGTTGAGTGCGCCTATGAGGTTGGTTGAGACATCTGCTATCATCTTCAGTCTTGATTCTTTATCTGCCATTTGTTAGTTTCTATGAGGTCTGAAGAACAGTGATTGTTGTTTTTGATATCCTAGATGTGAACTATGATTTCGACTACCGAAATCCCCATAGACGGCGCCAAATTGTTTGTCTCAAAAGTTGTTTAACACTTTTTAAACAAATCAATCAATATAGATGAAAGGGTAAATCATAATCGAAGATAATAAACCCTAGGATGATCTTGGTAATCGGTTCAGATAACAATAATATAAATCGGAGAGAGGGAGAAGGTGATAATCTTCGAGAGATAAGAGAGAGAGAGAATGTTAGAGAGATGAGAGAGCCAGGGAGTCTGTATTTCCAATAATGAATCCCCCCCATTTACAAGACTTGGACCCCCCTTTATATAATAGAGGATCCTTACTTAAATATTAAAAGACAAAAATAAAGTGCATGCTATAGAGGGGCCGGCGTGATCATGAAGTCGTCCCTCTTATTATTCCTAAGTCGTCCTCCTAGCCGGACTCACATATCTTCGGTCGGTCGTGCTGGCTTAGGGACGTGGTCGGTCAAATTCGACCCCATACAATTTTTATGCATAATATTGAGAAATTACGGAAAAAGTTAGTAATTTTTTTGGTTATGAAGCAAAGAAAGTTGATGCAAGCAGTTACACGATACATGATGATCAACATAATACATACTATGAGCCTGAAGAAATTGCAAAAGTATTTGTGAACTTCTAAAGACAACTATTAGACAATGTAGGAGGTCTTAGAATTCTGGCTTATGAGGGTTTTTTGAAGAATGGACATATACTTACATTGGAGAAAGAATTACTACTAATACAAGGTTATTCTAAAAGGAATTTTAAAAGATGCATGTTCAAAATTTGTAGCAATAAAAGTCCAGGCCCTGATGGGTTTGGTCAGTTCAGACCAATTTCTTGTTGTACAAATCATGGGCGGATCCACATAGAGAATTGTGGTGGATCGAACATATAATCTTATAGACAATTTCACATGAAATGGATATATATTGAGGTAAGCACCCATTACTCAAATAGATTGGTGGGTTCTACTAGTTAATGAAATCAAAGTATGCCCTCTGCCTGATCCAGAGTCCGATTCTTACGTACTGCACTCTTTGACTTTCTTTTTCGTCTCCCTTTTACATGTCTTTTCCTTTTGTTCTTAACTTTGCCATTTTTTCTTTTTTCAATCCATTTATTTCATTGTGGCACAAAAAGAAAATAAATTCGATTTACCACCACCAAATTTGACAACCTATATTGTGGTTTGGAATCTTCACAATAATGATAATATTCAATAAAATATGGATATTCATATTTTTCGTCATTCAATCTATGTTTTATCCTTATTAAATATGAGTGGTTCGAAAATTTTATCTATGTTGTCTAAAACATATTCAACCTGTCCATATCAATCCGACTCCTCCCATCATTTGCTAGCACTAATTAATAATGAGCACTCATTACCTTAAAATGCTGGATCCGCTACTGACTACAAATGCATTACAAAGACATTGAGCAAGAGACTAAAAGAGATACTCCATCCTTAGCAGTAGATACTCAAGCAGCTTTGTCAAGGAAGATCATAAGTGCACAATGTCCTGGTGTGACATGACCTTCTGAGGCACTACAACTGGAAGAAAACCCGAGATATATGATGAAAATAGACTTTAGTGAAACAAATAGCGAATCTTGACAAATCAAATACATTCACGGGTTGATGAGACTACAAAGGCTGAATTATTGAGGATAACAGGCTTCTCTATTGGTGTGTTTCCTATGAGATACTTGGGGCTTTCACTTTCACCAAAAAAGTAGAATAAAATGGATTGTCATTAACTAATAGAAAGGTGTCACGACCCCAAATCGGACCCAGTCGTGATGGCGCCTCTCGTGAAGACAAGGCCAGCCGACACAATTCCCCAAGTCAACCATTTTCCATTAAAAGTTATTTTTATACCATTTATAAACCGTTAATCTCATAACGAACATTTAAAAGAAAAATGCGGAATAATTACACAAGCCCGACATCGGGGTGTCACTAGTCATGAGCATCTACCAAGGTCTGAATACAACAAAAACAGTAAAATGTACTAAGTACAGAAATGAAAATGAGAGGAAGTAAGCGGTACTGCGAACGTCGTGCAGCCACCTTGCTAACTCTGATGACTCCGCGTTTGAGCAACCAACACCCGCTATCGGGTTCCGAAATACCTGAATCTAGCACACGAGGTGCAGGGAGTAATGTGAGTACTCCAACCCAGTAAGTAATAAGAGTAAATAAAGACTGAGCAGTAGGAAACAATGAATCCACATTTATGTTAAACTCAATAAGCACACAGGCTGCTAAATCAGAATACGAGTCAATTGCCTCTTTTAAAATCCAGCTTTTGGTAAAAATCATAAAAAATGCCTTCCGACAGATCCAGTAGGGGTTCAATACCATTTTAATAAAAGAGCTGAAAACCATAATCGGCCCCTCGGGCAAAACATAGTTTATAAACAGCCCCTCGGGCAAAACAGGAGTCATAAACACCTCATAACAAGAAAATCTCAGTGGAAATAACAAAAGCCAAATCAGCGATTAAGTTCTGAACATCTCATAAACCCCAACTTAAATGAAAGTTGTTTAAAAACATTTATCTAACATTTTTCGATAGAGGCTCAGTATAAAGATGAGTGAAAACAGTATTTAAATCAACATATTTGGTAGAAACTCACTCTAAAGAGAAGTGAAAATCAATAAGTTCATAATCAGGCCCCTCAGACAAACATCACTCATGTGCGTGTATATATCTATCGCCCCTCGGGCTAGCCTCTCAGTCACTCGTGACTCAACTCCTACAATTCAACGCTCACACTCAGCACTCACGCTCAATAGGTACCATATAGTAACCGCTGCGGCGTGCAGCCCGATCCATATATCGCTGCGGCGTGCAGTCTCATCCATATATATAGTCGACTGCGCTCACTGGGGGTGTGCAGACTCCGGAGGGGCTCCTACAGCCCAAGCGCTATATCGCTGCGGCGTGCAGCCCGATCCATATATATATATATATATATATATATATATATATGTCGCTGCGACGTGCAGCCCGATNCTACTATCGCTCGCGCGTCGCACGCCGACTCATATATATATATATATATATATATATATATATATTGCTGCGACGTGCAGCCCGATCCATAGATATATAATCCTCACAGCCAGGCCCTCGGCCTCCCTCAGTCATCTCACAATCAGACTCTCAATCTATCTCAGTCATCAACCTCACAATCAGACCTTCGGTCTATCTCAGTCATCAACTCACGATCACTCGGACCATCAGTAAAACAGGGAACCCAGCCCAAACAGTTTTCAAATTTTTAAGAAATATAGTGATAAACCAGATTTAAACAATAACCAGGTAAAAGCATGACTAAGGATATGCTTTCAAAACAAATACAGTGAGGAAAAATAGTAAAAATTCCCTTAAGGGTCTCAAGAGGTCGGCACAAGGCCCCAAACATGGCATACAACCCAAAATATAATATCAATCTCTAGAACATGGAATATAATAAGGTTTCAAATCAAATACGCGACTTAACAATCGTACAGGACGGACCAAGTCACAATCCCCAACGGTGCACAACTCCACGCTCGTCATCTAGCGTGTGCGTCACCTCAAAATAACACAACGATGTGTAATCCGGGGTTTCAAACCCTCAAGACAGTATTTACAATCATTACTTACCTCGATCCGGTCCAAACTCTAGCCCGCGGTGCCTCGCCCGCACGAATCGGCCTCCGGATGCTCCAAATCTAGCCACAATCAGTACATAATCATTAAAATATGCTAAGGGAGCGAAGCCCACTCGAAAATATCCAATTTAACATCAAAATTCCGAAATTGCTCAAACCCGATCCCCGGGCCCACGCTTCGAAATTCGACAAAACTCACAAAATCCGACAACCTATTCAACCACGAGACCAACCATACCAAAATTACTAAATTCCGATAACAATTCGGCCTCCAAATCTTAAAATCTTATTTTCAAATCCCTAGGTCCAAATCCCCAATTTATACCTCAAAAACATTAAATCTAGTCGGATTATTCGATGATAATTCAATATTATGGAGTAGAAATAATCACAAGTGACTTACCTTAATATTTCCCATGCTTTCTTGCTCAAAAATCGCCCCAAGCCGTGTTCTTTCACAGCAAAAAATGCCAAAATGAACTAAAAAACGTAACAGCTTTAATAAATCCGATTCTGGTCGCTAAAGGCTTAATTCCTGTCGCTAAAAGGTCCAATCTGGTCGCTAAAAGGTGCACACCAGATCTGATGCACCAGCAGTCTTTAATTTCACTAAAAAGGCTCTAACTCCATCATACGAACTCGGAATTCGATGATTCTTGTTCCTATGAGTCACAAATAATGATACGAACATAGTCCTTCAATCGAAACTCAATTCGGAGCTCGTTTGCTCAGTGCAATATCCATTTCGCTCGTTAAACAATTAACTCATGATTCGCGTCAAAAACCCAATCGCAACTTGATAAAATTAGACCAAACTTTCCAGATCACTCCTATAATTCATTATCAAAATTCCGGAAGTCTCAAAATCAAATTTCGATCTCTAGAACTAAAAATGGACCTTTGGATCATTACATGCTTATGCTCAAAACGCCAAAATCTTCCAATAACTCTTCCAAAACATATCCGAGCCTCATGGGACCCCGACCAAATATGCCAACACACCCCATAACATAATTCAAACTTGTTCCAACCTTCGGAACGCTCAAAACAACATCAAAACATCAAATCACCCTCGGATTCAAGCCTAAGAATTCCAAAACTTCCGAATTCTGAATTCGATCAAAAAGTCTATCAAACCTCGTCCGAATGACCTGAAATTTTGCACACACATCAGAAATGACACAACGGACCTACTCCCATTTCCGGAATTCCATTCTGACCCCGATATCAAAATTTCCACTGCCGACCGGAAAATGCCAAATTTCCAATTTCGCCAATTCGAGCCTAAATCTACCACGGACCTCCAAAATACATTCCGGACGTGCTGTCAAGTCCAAAATCACCTAACGGAGCTAACCAAATCATAGAAATCCAAATCCGAGATCGAATACTAAAAAGTCAAAACTTGGTCAAACCTTTTAAATTTCATGCTTCAATTGAGAACTGTTCTTCCAAATTCATTCCGATTACCCTGAAAACCAAAACCAACGATTTACGTAAGTCATAATACATCACACAGGGCAAGCCATGCCCGAGAACTGGCGAGCAAAGTGCAAAACCTCAAAACGGCCGGTCGGGTCGTTACATCCTCCCCCAGTTAAACATACGTTCATCCTCGAACGTGCCCATAGTTGTTCTAAAAGCCAACCAATCGCTGAATAACCTTACCATGCATATACCCGGGGTGATCCCACGTCACCCTATCTCATATAGGTCAGATAACACAATGAAACTGCATTTTTCACATTCCAACCTAGCCCATAAGCCTTAAAACCAGATTTCCACTTCGGACATCATTCATAAGATCAGAATCTCACATCTATATTCTGAATAAGCCCGAACCAGCTGTAACAAACCATACTTGCAACCTCGGATGCAATTCCATGATAAACCACGTAACTCAAACGCTAGTAGCGATAACTTCTATTCACAGCAGCTGCACACAACACCCGAATACCGATAGAAAAACTCTTATCAACTAAAGTCTCATCCGAACACTTTCATATACTGCCAATGATCCCTAAAACACGCGGTAAGCCATAACCATTTCCCAGATCAACCATTCATGAAGCTTCTTCCTTGGCAAACACCATAGCAAATTTTCTGAGCCGGATCTCGATATTATCCTTCCAACATACTGAAATCGAATCCATTCGTATTTATTAATGACCCCAACGATCTCCTCTAATCCAACACTACTATGGTGACATGACACATCAATACAGGCCTAAGCCACAACTTGCACAATACGCGCACCAATAAGCAACAGTCCGAACATACTCAAATCATGAAAACGACTCAAATGAAAGAGCTGTACCTCAAGCTCACCAATACCACCAGAACACAAGGTTGAGAACCCGTCTCACATCATAGGAACAGAACACACTGTCACACCTCCTTTTTTACACACCTACCCCGAAGGATAACGTATAAAGAGAGTTTTTCCATTTAAAGTGACATTATTCGAAATGGGATTATTTATTTATTTTCCAGAGTCGCCACTTGGGATAGGATTGGCTTTTGGTGTCCCAAGTCACCGATTTAATTTAAATCCCAAATCGAGGAAAATTTCGACTTCCCAATTGGAGTCTGCGAACTAGAAATTCTGTGTAAGGAATTCTGTTGACCCGAAGGAAGGTGTTAGGCACCCCCGGATCCCGTGGTTCTAGCACGGTCGCTTAAATTATCATAAATGGCTAAAAATCCGATTTTCATACATGTTCAAACCTATAGTGCAATTTTTAGGATTATTTACCGCTTTTAGTTATTTTTACGAAAGCGAACGCCGTTTAAGAGCGCGTTTTTGGATCACGTTACATGAAATGCACCCGGATCCTCAACACCTCTTATTCAACGTTTTGGGATTTGGATTTGGGTTGCATGAAATGCGCACCCGAGTTTAGGAAAGTAAAATTAAAATAACGCGCCTAAAACAACTACGCGTTGTTAACTTTGCGAGGGCCATGGAAATTTGCTAAATGGCGCGCCTCGATTTCTAAAGGGTTAACATTAATTAAATGAGGGCAATGGGTTTTGAGATTTCATTTGACATGGCACGCCTCAAATTATTCCAAAGGGCTTTACTCAACTAAAATAAAACTACGGATGCTCATAAGCTATTTTCCTAAACTAGTTTGAGATTATTGTGAAGGCTATAAGATTATGGATATGAAATTATGGTGAAAGAAATGTATAATTTTAGCCATTACGAAAAGATGGGCTAGCTTTCACGCCTCTTATTATTGTCGGGCTACGCCAAATTTAACTAACTTATTCGGGTCCAAAATTAATTCTTATGCGACCAAGCAAATCCCGAAATTCAATAATACGCTTCTCGATTCCAACCAAGTAATCCGCAACCTACTTTTGCCTTAGCAGTCCATTTTCCAGTTCATCTTTTACCCTTTTAAATTTTAAAACACATGGACAAAAATGCTTATGAATGCCTTTCAATGTTCTGACAATTTCTAAAATCATCCAAACACAAAAGCCAACATGAAACAATTTTGTATGCAAATCCAATGAAATAAACACGTAAAACACTCAAAGCAATTATCAAAGGCAAAAGTAAATATAAAACAAGCAGTTAATGAACAAGAAAGTGGGTCTTGAGTGAGCTTTTCAAAATTTTTTTTTTTTTTTTTTTATAAAAAAAATATGCTAAATTCAACTAAAACTAGCAGACCAAGAACAATAGGACATTTACTAACAAGGCAGAAATTTTATTGAAGCAGGAGGTAAAGGGACGAACCTTAAAGACCCCGAAAATTGACTACGAACGGGAACTTTCCGGCAACCTCGACTGACCTTGTTCGACCATGGTTTTTGGGATGTTTACCAGCTCATTTTTGGAGTGGAGACAGAGCTCTTTTCGCTGGTTTTCATGGCTGGATATTTGGAGGTAACAGAGCTGTTTTTGCGGCTGTTTTGGTGTGCTTTTAATGGTGTTGTTAGCCTTTTCCCCTCGATTCCCTCTGTTTTCTTTCGTTCCCGATCTCTTTTTATTCCTTTTCTTCCGTTTCTTCAGCTTTTTCCCCAGGTGTTCCTTTTTTGTCTGTTGTAACTTTTGGCTTTTTTTTATTTTTTTTTATTTTTTCAGAGAAGTGGAGGATGAAGGAAACGGCGGATTCCTAAGGTTTTTGGCGTTCTTTTTTGGTGTATGTGTTTGTGGTGTAGGTAGTATTATATAGGGTAGGGATTAGGTTAGGGGTATGGGCCTAGGAACTATGGGCTAGGGATTTTGGGCCAAAGACTAAAAAAATGGACTATAAAATTTATAAAAACGGGATAAACCAACCTAAAACTAATTCTTTCTTCTAAAATTATGTACAATTATAATATAAAAATACAAAACTAATTTTAATTAATTGAACTAAACTATAAAACATAAAACTATATTATTTTTTTTTTGTGTTTTCAAGATTATAAAAATAAAGATAGGGTACTATTTTTGTATACTTTTTTTTAAGATTAAAAATGACTATAAAATATTAATAAACCTATTTTTTGTAATTTTCCATTTTCTTGTAAAAAAATAAAGTAAAATAGTAAAAATTAGTTGAAATGGCGATATTAGGCCTAAACTAAATATTTACATGCTAAAATAGGTAAAATTTCGGGGAGGGTCAAAAATCACATGTCAACAGCTGCCCCTCTTTGACTGGAAACGCGAAGAGTTTTCAGACAAAGAATGACTAGACAGGTTTTTTGACCCGACCCTTATTTAAGGAGAGCAAAAACAAAGAGGAGGGAGAATGTGACCGAGCGCTGGTATCTGAGCTGCCTACATATCCTTGGTTATAAAGGAATCAGGCCACGTGTAGTTCAGGAAGGTTTGGTAGCTTGGACTACCAGGAGCTGTGATCTCACTGATGTTGCTGCTGCTACTGCTTGCTGACCTCCTTATTACACCAAAAGGAAAATACAAAGCTAAGCTAGCTATGCCTATCAACTATGAGTTACAAGATTCCTATCTATAATTCTCTTGAAACTTGATCTTNAAGCTAAAGTTAACAAAGCAAATAAATCAATTTTTTGTGATTTTTGTATTTTTGTAAAACCCTAATTCCTAAATGCAAATGCAATGCGTAATTTTGTATTTTCTTATGAATTTGGTGTTAAATTAAAACTGCAAATGAACATGAAAATTATGCAATTAATTCCTACAAATTAAAAAGCAAAAAATCCTAAATCTAAGAAATCTGTAGGAGTAATTCATGCGAGGCAAAAATCACATGCTCACAGCTGCCCCTCTTTGCTCGGAGACACGAAGGGTTTCCGGGCAAAGATAAATGAGCAATTATGAGGGATTTTTGCCCGCTTGGCACTCCCTGAGAAGCATTTTTGAAAAATGTCTGACCGAACACTGCTTCAGAGGTTGCCTACATATCCTTGGCTATAAAGGAATCAGGTCAGTGTAGTTCTGGAAGTTTTGGTAGCTGGGACTACCGGGAGCTGTGATTTCACTGCTGTTGCTGCTGCTACTGCTTGCTGACCTCCTTATTACACCAAAAGGAAAATCAAAGCTAAGCTAGCTATGCCTATCAACTATGAGTTACAAGATTCCTATCTATAATTCTCTTGAAACTTGATCTTGAGTCTTAGCTGATTTTGTTGTGGAATTCGACCTGAATCTTGATGCTCGCAAGTTGTAGGTGTTTACTTCTTCATGCAGCATTGGGTCAAAACAGGATCAACGGAGCTTGTAACTTCAATCAGATTTTGAGCAATCCGCACCCTTGCTTGCTTCACATTTGAGTTCATCTTTTTTGTTCTTTTCTTCTTTCCTTGATTCTGGATTGAGACTCATTCCATCGGTCGTCTCGCACCTTGTGTCTTGAGGTTGACCTGCTTAGGACACCAAAACAAACAAACGAAATTTTCTGCCCCAGTTTTCACTAGGAAAATTTCGTGAGTTTAGTTGTAACACATATCTAATCAATCAAATTGGAAATGTGTAAAGGGATCCTCGGTTTTTGTTCCGGGATTTGGAAAGAAAAAGTTCCACGGTTTTTGTGCCGGGAGATCCTCGGTTTTTGTTCCGGGATTTTGGAAAGAAAAAGCTCCACGGTTTTTGTGCCGGGAGATCCTCGGTTTTTGTTCCGGGATTTTGGAAAGAAAAAGCTCCACGATTTTTGTGCCGGGAGATCCTCGGTTTTTGTTCCGGGATATTTAAGGAATGGAATCCTATGCTATCATGATTTGTTTTTCTTTTTGGGATTTTTATTTTAACTTCTTTTCTTCTTTCTTCTATCTTTTGTTTTTCCTTTTCATGTTTCTCCTTTTATTTTGCAAACACATGAAAGAAACTGGAGAGGGAAAACTTCCTTTTTGGTCGTTCTCCTGCTGCAAAGCTGTTTCTGCGCTTGCGCGTTTCATTTCTTTTCGGATTGCACCTGCTTCTTGCAAGGTTGCTTTGAATTAAACCTGTTTTCATCAAAGAACAATTGGTTAGTTTGAAACGGTGGTTGGTTTTGTGGCCTTGATCCTATTGATTGCTTGGTCCCGGCCCCATTTCCGTTGAGAACTTTGCTGCTTATCGCCTTTGAGAGTGAATCTCTGTTCAAACCGACTGGGTTCAGCCTCCGGGATTTCATTATGAATCGCCCGTGTGGGCTCTGACCTTGTCACTTTATTCTGCCCTTGGGACCTTTGCCTTTGACTTCCTTTCTTTTCCAATGTTTTTTGCTTCAAAAGCATCAATCACTATGGTCAGTCGAGATTGGCCTGACGCACTCACTGAGGCTGGGTATTTCTTCGACTCTGACCAGGTGAAGCCCTGTGAAACCGGTCCTGCCACCTTTTCTTTGTACTAGTTACGGAATCAGAGATAAACCGAAAGGGATTCAAAGAAAAAGTATGCAAAAGGCAAGCATGTGATTTTAAAGGGAAGCATCCCTTTCGGGGAAAAAGGAGGACTTATCTGGGGTGTGCATGCTGGCTTCAAATGAACATGACATGCCTCTTGGACTGGATGTCTGACCCACACAAACTTTCCGGCTTCTCGTGAACCCTTTAATCAGTATTTCAAAACCAGGGAACCTTGCCAGGACTCCTTTAGTGGCGAGATGTCTTCTTTTCGGCCGACAGCGCCCTTTGCGGGTTTTCGCCAATCGACCTCTCTCATTTCTATTCTCACCGTCGCCCGATAGTGCTCTTTGCGAGTTTTCACTAAGCGGACTCTCTCATTTTCAGTTTCTCTACTCACCGTCGCCTTATGGTGCCCGAAGGTTTTCACCGATAAGACTCTCTCATTTTATTTCTCTCATTTTGGACTATACCAGCTTCCAGCAATATTGCTTTTCAATTCCCACGCCTTTGCCAATTGATTAGAAGGACTTGGACAAGGTATTGGGTAAAAGAATTCTGGACGGAGGTACAACTTTGGAACCATTTCGGCGGATTCATGGCCGAACCATTATATCATCTGCCCCAGTTTCATTTTTGGGGAAATTGGGATTTTTGTTTTGGTGTGACTGAACCTCAGGGAGAGGCTGCCTACGTACCTTTTCAGGATCAAGTCAAACGTAGTTCAGGAGCATTTGTTTTTTTTTTGGTTGTTTTTATTTTTTGTTTTCTTTTTCTTTTTCTTTTTCTTTTTCTTTTCATCATATTTTCTTTTTTCTTTTTTTGTGTGTATTTTTCATTTTTTTTTTCTTTTTCTCTTTTTTTTCTTTTTTTTTCTTTTTCTTTTCTTTTCGTACTTCCGGGTTCGAAAGAGGGTAGCCAAAGAAGGGTAACCGGCTCAAATGGGTTTACGAAGGGTTGATAGTGTTTGGATAGCGAGAAAGAAAGCCTTCGTCATCTCAGTTGCACAAAAGCAATCGTCGAATGAGGATTAGACGTAGTACCTTTTTACTGCATCTGCGTTGACTGCTGTCTCAGGATCATTCCCTTCGATGTCTCCCAGATACAGTGCTCCTCTTGGCAATATTTTCCGGATGATGTATGGACCTTTCCAATTAGGGGCAAACTTCCCTTTTGCTTCCTGATGATGAGGGAGAATGCGTCTGAGTACCAGCTGTCCCACTTCAAAATTCCTGGGACGCACTTTCTTATTATAGGCACGGGCCATTCTTTGTTGGTACAACTGTCCGTGACAAACCGCGGCCATCCGTTTTTCATCAATTAATGACAATTGCTCTAGTCGGGTTTTAACCCATTCACTGTCCTCAATCTCCGCCTCAACGATTATCCGGAGTGAAGGAATTTCCACTTCTGCAGGTATGACTGCTTCAGTACCGTAAACTAACAAGTACGGTGTTGCTCCAATTGATGTACGTACTGTGGTGCGATATCCAAGTAATGCGAAGGGTAACATTTCATGCCATTGCCGGGAGCTTTGAATCATCTTTCTCAAAATCTTCTTGATGTTCTTATTTGCTGCCTCGACAGCACCATTGGCTTTTGGCCGATAGGGAGTTGAGTTTCTATGCGTTATCTTGAATTGTTCACATACCTCCTCCATCAGGCGACTGTTCAAGTTAGCTGCATTGTCGGTAATAATACTTGCAGGAATGCCAAAGCGGCAAATGAGATTGGAGTGCACAAAGTCTACCACGGCTTTCTTGGTGACTGACTTGAGGGTGATGGCTTCAACCCATTTTGTGAAATAGTCGATTGCTACCAGTATGAACCTATGCCCATTCGAAGCTTTCGGCTCGATCGGCCCAATGACATCCATGCCCCAAGCAACAAACGGCCAAGGTGCTGACATCGGATGGAGTTCTGTCGGAGGTGCATGAATCAAGTCGCCGTGCACCTGGCATTGATGACATTTCCGAACAAAACTGAAACAGTCCTTCTCCATGGTTATCCAGTAATACCCGGCTCGCAAAATTTTCTTTGCCAACACATAACCATTCATATGAGGTCCACACACTCCTGCGTGCACTTCATGCATAATTCTTCCAGCTTCTTCGGCGTCAACACATCTTAGCAAGTTGAGGTCCGGGGTTCT
>NW_017671446.1:0-3252 GCF_001879085.1 Nicotiana attenuata | reverse complement strand
CCTGCTCCGGTGGGACCATACTGGAGGATTTGATAGATATTCCTTGATTTTATCGAAGGCCTCTTGACATTCTGATGTCCATTTGATGGCCGCATCTTTTTTCAACAACTTGAATATAGGTTCACAGGTGGTGGTCAATTGAGCGATGAATCGGCTGATATAGTTCAACCTGCCCAATAAACTCATCACATCCTTCTTAGTCCTTGGAGAGGTAAATCTCGAATGGCTTTTATCTTTGTTGGATCCAGCTCAATACCTCTCCTGCTGACTATGAAACCCAAGAGCTTGCCTGATGGGACTCCGAAAGCACATTTAGCTGGATTCAACTTCAGATCATACTTGCGCAACCGTTCAAAGAACTTTCTCAAATCTCGAACGTGATCGTTCTGAGTTCGTGACTTAACGATTACATCATCCACATACACCTCTATTTCTTGATGCATCATATCGTGGAAGACCACCCTCATATAAGTTGCCCCAGCATTCTTCAGCCCAAACGGCATGACCCGATAACAGTAGGTTCCCCATGGTGTGGTGAAAGCTGTCTTCTCGGCATCCTCTTCATCCATCAACACTTGGTGATATCCTGCGTAACAGTCTACGAAAGACTGTATTTCATGTTTGGCGCAGTTATCAACAAGGATGTGAATGTTAGGTAACGGGAAGTTATCCTTGGGACTTGCCCTGTTCAAATCTCGGTAATCCACACACACCCGGGTTTTCCCGTCTTTCTTTGGTACTCGAACCACATTGGCCAACCACGTGGTATATCGGACCACTCGGATTACCCCCGCCTTCAACTGTTTTGTGATTTCCTCTTTAATCTTATCACTGATATCAGTTTTGAACTTCATTTGCTTCTGGTGTACTGGAAGACAATCGGGGTGGGTTGGCAATTTGTGCACCACTAGGTCCATACTTAGTCCTGGCATGTCGTCATACGACCAAGCAAACACATCTTTGAATTCGAACAGGAGCTGGATTATTGCATCTCGAGTGTGTTGATCTGTGTGAATGCTTATTTTGGTTTCCCTTATTTCTTCGGCCGTTCCTAAATTAACCGGTTCAGTGTCATTCAGGTTTGGCTTAGGTTTGTTCTCAAACTGTTCCAATTCTCGGTTTATCTCCCTAAAAGCCTCTTCTTCATCATATTCCGGTTCTTGGTTCATTATTTCACAATTAAACAGCGTGTTTGAGTCCGGGCATGGAGTCCGCAAGCATGTCATGTTATTTAAAGCTGCATTATTATAACTGAAAAGAAGAGATGAAAAAGGAAAATAACCAAAATTAGAAAGAAAGATGGACGATGAAATATTGATTTCATTTCTTGGAATTGGAAAGATAACAGGGTTTACATTCATGAAATTTTAAAACACGAAACTAAAAGAAACACCCGAGCTACATCCTGAAATAACTCGAGATGCAGAAAAGGTGACAGGGCTAGTCTACCGGGACCCCCGCCTGATCGGGAATGGCGTAGCCTTCCAGTTTTGGAGTTTAGCATCTGGTCCCATATAGAGCATTTCAGCGGTGCTAGTCCCTTCTCCTAACTGAACCATGTTGGTTTCATAAAGCATTTCTCTCATAGCTCCACATATGTCTTCGATTTCCTCAACTGTGAACCACTCGTCATCCTTTTCTTTGCCATACTTGGTCTTGACAAAAGTATCGTAGAGATATGGTAATGGCTGTGGCAGAACCCATCCTTCTTTCTTTCTTTCTTCAGCCCATTTCTCATCATCTGGGGTAGGGTGGAAGCCTACTCCGAAGAACTTTTCTGTTGCGGGTAGAGTTACTGGCTCAGATATTCCTTGTAAGGCTTTTCCCAACCCTTTCCCTGGCCTGAAACCATGTCTAATCATTTCTCTGGCCACCATGATTGAAGCGTTAGACAGGAAAGGCTGAGGACAAGGATTTCCTTCCTCGTGCTGATCTGCTACCACAATCTCAAAGGCTTGGTAAACAATATGCTCACTTCCTTCCCTTGCCTCCAAACATGGGATAGATGGATCACGATAGATAGATTGCTCGTCTTCTCCGTGGACCACGATTTCCTGACCTTCATACTCGAATTTTACCATTTGGTGGAGAGTAGAGGGCACAGCTCCTGCAGCATGGATCCAAGGCCTCCCCAGAAGGAAGTTGTAAGATGTATCCATGTCCAACACCTGGAAGGTCACCTCGAAGTCTACCGGTCCTATGGTCAATATCATGTCGATTTCACCGATGGTATCCCTCTTAATACCATCAAAAGCCCTTACACAAACATTATTCGGGCGAATCTTTTCTGTCCCGATCTCCATCCTCTGCAATGTGGAGAGTGGGCAGATGTCAACCCCCGATCCTCCATCCACCATGACTCGTTTGACATAGTAACCCTCACACTTGACGGTCAGATGCAAGGCTTTGTTGTGAGCTGCGCCTTCAGGAGGCAAATCATTCTTACTAAAAGAGAGTTGGTTGATGGCAAAAAACCTTTCTGCCATCCTTTCGAGCTGCTCGACTGAAGTTTCAATTGGCACGTATGCCTCATTCAAAGTTTTCATCAAGATCTTCTGATGTTCGGAGGATTTTGTCACCAATGAGAGCAGGGACACCTGTTCAGGGTACTTTCTTAATTGATCCACTGTCTCATAATCAGGCATCTTCATTTTCTGGAAGAAGGCTTCTGCTTCTTCAGCACTCACTGGTCTCTTGGACGGAAAACGCTTTCGAGCGGCATTGTTCACTTCCTGCATATTCGAGTATTTCTCAACAGAGTTCTTCCCTGGGAGTTCCCCCGAAATCTCTTTGCCCTTGTATGTGACCACTGTTTGCTGATAGTTCCATGGTACTGCAGAGGGGTCTGTCATTGGCTTCTGTGGTACGCGTCCAATAACCACTGGCTCACTCAGCCGAGGCGGTTTAATTGTCCCCCGTACCACATAGGCTCCTTTTGGTACATATATTGGTGTTTCCCCTTTTATCTCGGCTCTCCTCGGAACAGTGACAACCAATGGTTTTTCTTGGCGTCCCCGCGGAACATAGAGAATTCCATTCTTAAGAGAGTCCATTTCTACTTTTGTCTCAGGTTTCTTTTCAAGTTCAGTTTTGACAGTTTTATTCTCCTTCTCTCCTTTTCCTTGCTTCGGGAGTAACTTGGGCTTCCTTTCTGCATCGGCAATAGCAACTATGGCTTTCAAAGCCGGATCAAATTCCCTGTCTTCACAAATCATACCGATTACCGGCCCATTGTTGTGAGCGGGCAACGGG
>NW_017671445.1:278516-294949 GCF_001879085.1 Nicotiana attenuata | reverse complement strand
AATAAATGAAAATCTAGTTTGCTTTAGGATGGCCCTTAAATAATAAAATTGAGATGAGCCTCGCCAAACAAAAATGCATGAATTGCGGGGCCCTCATTAAATGCTTAATTAAAAAATACTTAGAAATTGGGGTGTGTCGTTTAGCGAATTTCACGGCCCTCCGCAAAGTTAATAATACGTTAGTTGCTTTAGGCGCGCTTTTTAATAATCTTACCTTCTTAAGTACGGGTGTGCATTTCATGCAACCCAAATCCAAATCCAAAAACGTTGAATAAGAATGTGTCGAGGATCCGGGTGCATTTCATGTGACGTGATCCGAAAATACGTTTTTAAACGACGTTCACTTTCTAAATCTTTTTTTTAACTAAAAGCGGTTAAATAATTCTAAAATTGCACTATAGGTTTGAACATGTATAAAAATCAGATTTTAGCCATTTATAATAATTTAAGCGACCGTGCTAGAACCACGGGATCCGGGGGTTCCTAACACCTTCCCTCGGGTCAACAGAATTCCTTATTCAGAATTTCTGGTTCGCAGACTCCAATTGGGAAGTCGAAATTTTCCTCGATTTGGGATTTAAATTAAATCGGTAACTTGGGACACCAAAAGCCAATCCTTTCCCAAGTGGCGACTCTAAAATATAAATAAATAATCTCATTTCGATTAATGTCGCTTTAATTGGAAAAACTCCCTTATACATTTATCTTTCGGGGTAGGTGTGTAAAAAAGGAGGTGTGACAGCTCTGGCGACTCTGCTGGGGATACGAACCCAGAATTTCGATTCAGGGTTCAAGAATTCGAGCTTAGTACAATTGTTATATTTGACTTTATCTGATTTCTTCTACATTGTTCCATGCTATATGTGCTAAATGTTTTACCGCTTTGATATTTGTTGAAATTGTATATATAAACTGTCGCGAATCCCTTCCTCTCTCTGAGTCTTCTACATCATGGAGAAGGGTGCACTTCGTGTAGCTTCTCTTCTGTTTAGAGTCTTTCCCAATTTAGAACGAGGTTTGGATAAGTTGCTAAGCCGGCGGAGCTTCTGTATCCCCGGTACGCTACCTCCCCCTCGGCTCGAGTTGTCCGCTCGGGTAAGCCAGGTCTAGACCAATAAACCTAGGGTTTAAACCTAGAAGAACAAAACCTCATGCTGGATCCCTAGTAGGACGTTTGTTTGCATCATGTGCATTTGACTTAGGGGACTCAACACAGGGGTTGGGTCCGTCTAGGACAGGTGACCTGAAATGAATTGACCATCCTGATGCATCTTACGTGCTAATTACGCATTTATTTGCTCGGTTTTGCATGTTGACCGGCTTGTCTAAATGAGTGAAAATTATGAAAATAAGCAGTGTTAGGACTAAGTAAGGGTGACCATTTGTTTTGAAAAAACCCCAATGCCCAAATAGTACCGAAATGCTGCCGGATTTTTAAAAAGTGAAAAGAAAAAGAGAAAAATATTTGAAAAATAGGAAGAAAATTGTTGTTCAAAATAGTTTTGATTTAGGCAAATTTGCCCGAACTACGCTGGTTTGATTCTCACCGGATGTGAGATACGTAGGCAACCCTCATCGGGTCCAACCATCCTTTTGCAAAAATAACCAAACAAATACCAAAATTTTAATTTTTGTCAAATAAGTCGGGTGATGTCATTCTTGTTTTAAAATAAGCCGAATGTCCCCAAAAAGGACGCCGGAAGGCTATTTTTGTAAGAACAGCCACCCTGAGTCATTTTAAATGGTTTGCGGGCACAGCCTTAAAATCTTCCTCCCAGAAGTGCTGAAAGGCCGTATCTGCAAAACCGAGTCTTTGTTTGCTTAAATAAAATTTTTGAAAATTAGCCACTTTTTCCTTTTAGGTCAAAATAAATCATTAAAATACTCCTTAGATGTCTTTCTTTCATAAATAAAAAATATAAAAAATACAAATTTTGAAAATTTGAGTCCGAAAAATATTTTTGCTCAAAAATCCAAAACATTTTCGTAAAAGTCCCTCTTCCGAAAATTAAGAGGCAACTTTCAAAATCCAAAAATAAAAAATATTTGTCTTTCGTGTTAGAAAAAGAGAAAATAAATGATAATTCAAACGAAATTATTTCTTTCTACTTCTAAAATTCCCAAAGTTCCAATAAAAAGAAAAGAAATTTTTTTTAGAGATCTTTCTTTCAAAAAATAAAAAGAAAAATCAAAAACAAATATATTTCCCTTTAAAAAGCATTTCTCTCAAAATTCCAAAAAACAAAAGAGTTAGCTTATTTACCTTATTTGCAAGAACTACGCTTGGTCTGATTCATGCGAGGTCATGATACGTAGGCAATCTCCATAGGATTCGACTGTAACACTAAGAAAAAGAGAGAAAAAAGAAGAAAATACGAGGGAAGGAAATAAAAGAAAAACAAGAGAGAAAGAAACGCAGAAAAAGAAAATAAGGAATCGAGAGAAAAACCATGGCAAAAGAAAAGGGAAAAGCAGAAAATGAAAAACAGAGGGAAAAGAAAAATGAGAGAAAAATAGAAAGAGAAAGAAAAGCAAGAAAAACAAAGAGCAGAAATCAAAAGAAGAGAAAATAGAAAAAGAAAAGCAGGGATGACGCATGCAACCAGTGCAAACATGTAGACATCCGTTTAACTGTATAGGTGCATCACACCCCAATGTGCGATTACCTATCTGTTACTTGTCTCAAATTAACCGTGTGTTGCTGTCAATCTCAGCTCAGGTTTTTAGAAACGGTGGTTGGTTTTTGGTAAACTGGCATTGCATCGATATTTTACCAGATCAAAAGGAAGTACAGAAATGTCGTCTGAAATGACTTTGCCACCAGTTTTCATCACCGAAGACAGCCCCATCTCAGGGATCCCGGCCTCCGAGTCTGCCACAGCTGAAGAAAATCGGATATTACGTCTCCGAATGATGGAGATGTGGGACGCATGGACTAATGGCAGGGAGCCTCCAAGTGCTATCCCTGGCTTTCCTGAATTGTTCCCGAGAACCAGGGGTACTTCTAACATCCCCATCAGTCACCCGAATACCCTGTCTGCTCACTTCATAGGAACACCTTCTGAGGTACGCCCCCAGGTGTTCACATCAGGAGCAACTCCCAATATTTTTACTACTCCGCCACCACACAACCTTCACTTCCAAGGCCCGCTTTTGATCCATCGGCCTTCACTTTCCAAAATCCCATCTTTCAAGCAGATCCTCCTCAATATCCCACATACACTTACTTTCAGCCACCACCATTTGAGCTTACGCTAGGACAAGATCAAACTCCCAAAGCTCCTGAACAAGATGAGATGGCGAAAAGAATGAGAAGCCTTGAACAGAGTTTAAAGAATATGCAAGGTTTGAGTGGGCAAAAGAGTGCTTCTTATACAGATCTGTGCATGTTCCCTCACGTGCACCTGCCCATGGGTTTTAAAACGCCGAAGTTCGAGAAGTATGACGGGCAAGGCAATCCCATTGCTCACCTTAAAAAGTATTGCAATCAATTGCGCGGGGCTGGCGGAAAAGAAGAGTTGTTGATGGCATACTTCGGAGAAAGCTTAGTAGGCATTGCCTCAGAATGGTATATGGACCAAGATGTCTCACGATGGCACATTTGGGACGATCTTGCCAAAGATTTTGTAAGGCAGTTTCAATACAACATCGACATCGCACCAGACAGGAACTCCTTGGCAAACTTGAAGAAGAAGCCCTCGGAAAGCTTCAGAGAATATGCTATTAAGTGGCGCGAACAGGCATCGAGGGTGAAACCTCCCATGGATGAAGTAGAAATGGTCACTATCTTTCTTCAGGCCCAGGAAGCGGACTATTTTCAGAACATGATGTCAGCCATGGGCAAACCTTTTGCAGAGGCGATTAAGATTGGTGAAATGGTGGAGAATGGTCTGAAGACCGGAAGAATCTTGAGTCAATCGGCCATTTGGGCAACCTCCCAAGCCATCCAAGGCGAGTCTGGAGGAATGGCCAAAGGTAATAAGAAAGAAGAAATGGTTATGGCAGCATCAGGGGCAAGAAGATACCGGGCTCTTAGACTTGTGTTTTCCGAAAGAACCCCTCAACATTACTACCCTCATCATGACATGGCTTATGCTCCTCAACCGTATGCGGTCATGAATGCTCAACCTTTTGCTCGGCCGCAGCCACATGCCAATAGAAACCAAGCTCCATTTCAAAGAAACCAGCCTCCTCACCAAAACCACTATAACCCCCATCCTCCACGAAATAACTTCCGTCCTCGTGAACCACCCAGGAGACCAAACTTTACACCAATCGGTGAAACCTATTCCAGTCTGTTCCCGAAGCTTGTTCAAATGAATTTGCTGCAGCACATACCTCCAAACAGACAAAACCCGGCATTGCTTGCCTACAGAGCTGGTGTCAGGTGTGCATACCATTCTGGAGCAAGGAAAAATACTGATGAGGGATGAGGATATCCAAATGTGACCAATAATCCACTGCCAACCCACAATAACGGGCCAGTAATTGGGATGATCTGTGAGGACAGAGAATTCGATCCAGCCTTAAAAGCTATAATTGCTATCGTCGATGCAGAAAGAAAGCCCAAGATGGCCCCGAAGCAAGAGAAAGGGGAAAAGAAGAGCAAAATCACTAAGACAGAACCAGAAAAAAAGCTGATTTGAAAAAAGGAGCAGAAATGTACGCACCCAAGCAAGCCTATGTGGTACGGGGGACAATCAAACTACCTCGGCTGAGTGAGCCAATGGTTATTGGACGCGTACCACAGAAGCCTATGACGAGCCCAGCTACGGTACCATGGAATCATCATCAGACGGTTGTTGCGTACAAGGGTAAAGAGATCTTGGGAGAGTTGCTAGAAAACCCCCCTGTTGAGAAATATTCAAATGTAGAGGAGGTAAACAATGCCACCAGAAGGCGTTTCCCGCCTAAGAAGCCTGTGAGTGCTGAGGAAGCAGAAGTGTTCTTCCAAAAAATAAAAATGGCTGATTGAGGTGGTACATTTGTATGAAACTTTTGTCAAGCCTAAGTACAGTAAAGAGGAAGATGATGAGGTTTTCACGGCTGAATAAAGTGAGGAAATACGTGGGACAATGAAGAAAATGCTCTACGAAACCCACATAGTCCAGCCGGGAGAGGGCACTAGCACCGTTGAGGTGTTATACATGGGACCAAGCGCCAAGCTTCAAAACTGGAAGGCTACGCCATTCCCGATCAGGAGGGAGTCCCGGTAGACCCGTCCTGCTACTTTTTCTGCATCCCGAGTTATTCCAGGGTGTAACTCGGATGTTTCCAGTAGTTTCTTGTCTTTAAATTCCCGAATGTGAACCCTGTTATCTTCAAAATTCCAAGAAATGAAATCAATATTTCATCATTCATTTTTCTTTATTCTTGCTGATTTTGCTATTTGTTCTCCTTCATTTCTTCTCTTTAGCTCTAATAATGCAGCTTTAAATAACATGACATGCTTGCGGACTTCATGCCCAGATCCCAAAACGCTGTCAGATTTTCGAAATAATCAAGAGTCGAAATACAAAGAAGACAGCCTTGAGGAAATAAAACAAAGAATTGGAACAATTGAAGGAAAATTGGTTCGCGGTAAAGGTCCATACATTACAACAAAAGAGTGTGCTTTACTCGGGGCACATCCGGGCAGTTGTACCAACAAAGAATGGCCCGCGCTTACAACAAGAAGGTGCGTCCTAGGAATTTTGAAATGGGACAACTCGTGTTAAGATGCATTCTCCCTCATCACCAGGAAGTAAAAGGAAAATCCGCTCCTAATTGGAAGGGTCCATACATCATCCGGAAAATATTGCCGGGAGGAGCATTGTATTTGGGAGATATCGAAAGAAATGATCCCGAAACAGTTGTGAATGCGGATGCAGTAAAAAGGTACTATGTGTAGGCTCTGCGGTAATGGTTTTTATGCAATTGAGATGACGAAGGCTTTTCTTCTCGCTATCCAAACACTATTAACCCTTCGTAAACCCATTTGAGCCGGTTACCCTTCTTTGGCTACCCTCTTTGGAACCCGTAAGTATGATCGAAAAAAAAAGAGAAAAAAAGAAAAGAAAAAGGAAAACATATAAAAAGGATGAAAAAAAAGAGAGAATAAAAGAAAAGAAAAGAAAAGAAAAAGAAAAAGAAAAGAAAAGAAAAGAGAAACAAAACAAAAGCAAAAACAAAAACAAAAATTTATTTTCCTGAACTACGTTTGACTTGATTCCGAAAGGATACGTAGGCAGCCTCTCGCTGAGGTTCAGTCACACCAAAACAAAAATCCCAATTTCCCCAAAAGATGAAACTGGGGCAGATGATATAATGGTTCGGCCATGAATCCGCCGAAATGGTTCCAAAGTTGTAGTTCCGCCCAAAATCCTTTTTACCCCAAAACCTCGTCCAAGTCCTTCCGATTAATTGACAAAGGCATGGAAGAGGCAAACGTCATTGTTGGAATCTGATACAATTCAAATTGAGAGAAATAAAATGAGAGAGTCTTATCGGTGAAAACCTTCGGGCACCATAAGCGATGGTGAGTAGAGAAACTGAAAATGAGAGAGTCCGCTTAGTGAAAACTAGCAAAGAGCACTATCGGGCGACGGTGAGAAGAGAAATGAGAGAGGTCGATTGGCGAAAACCCGCAAAGGGCGCTGTCGGCCGACAAGAAGACATCTCACCACTAAAAGAGTCCTGGCAAAGTTCCCTGATTTTTGAAATACGGATCAATGAGTTCACAAGAAGCTGGAAAGTTTGTGTGGGTCGGGCATCCAGTCTAAAAAGCATGTCATGTTCATTTGAGGCCGGCATGCACACCCCAGATAAGTCCTTCTTTTCCCCCGAAAGGGACGCTTCTCTTTAAAATCATATGCTTGCCTTTTGCATACTTTTCTTTGAATCCCTTTCGGTTTAACTCTGATTCCATAACAATTACAAAGAAAAGGTGGCAGGACCGGTTTCACAGGGCTCCGCCTGGTCAGAGTCGAAGAAAATACCCAGCCTCAGCGAGTGCGTCAGGCCAATCCGGACTGACCATAGTGGTTGATGCTTTCGAAGCAAAGACATTAGAAAAGAAAGAAAATCAAAGGCAAGGGCAGAATAAAGTGAAAAGGCCAGAGCCCACACGGGCGAGTCATAATGAAATCCTGAGAGTTGACCCGGTCGGTTTGAAAAGAGATTCACTCTCAAGGCAAACGAGCAGCAAACTTCTCAACGGAAATGGGGCCGGGATCAAGCAATTGGGATGATCAAGGCCGCAAAAACCAACCACGTTTCAAACTAACAAACTGTTCTTTGTTGAAAACAGGTGCAATCAAAGCAACCATGCAAGAAGCAGGTGCAACCCAAAAGAAATGAAATGCGCAAGCGCTGAAACAGCTTTGCAGCAGGAAAACGACCAAAAAGGAAGTTTCCTCCCAAATTCTTTCATGCGTTTTGCTAAATAAAAAGGAAAACATATGAAAAGAAGAAAAAAAAGAAATGAAATTGAAAACCCCAAAAGAGAAACAAATCATGGTAGCAAGGAGCTTTTTCTTTTCAAATCCTGGCCAAAAAACCGAGGATCTCCCTGGCATAACCCAAGGAGCTTTTTCTTTCCAAATCCCAGCCAAAAAACCGAGGATCTCCCTGGCATAACCCAAGAAGCTTTTTTCTTTCCAAATCCCGGCCAAAAAACCGAGGATCTCCCTGCCATAACCCAAGGAGCCTTTTCTTTCCAAATCCCGGCCAAAAAATCGAGGATCTCCCTGGCATAACCCAAGGAGCTTTTTCTTTCCAAATCCCGGCCAAAAAACCGAGGATCTCCCTGCCATAACCCAAGGAGCCTTTTCTTTCCAAATCCCGGCCAAAAAATCGAGGATCTTTTTCTTTTCGTCCCGGCATAACCCGAGACCCTTTTTCTTTTTCCGGCATAACCCGGTCATTTTCCAGCATAACCTGGATTCATTCACAAGAATACACAATCCTAATTTGACTGCTTAGATATATGTCACAAGTAACTCACGAAATTTTTCTAGTGAAAACTGGGGCAGAAAATTTCGTTCGTTTGTTTGTTTTGATATCTTAAAGCAAGTTGACCTCAAAACATAGGGTGCGAGATGACCAATGGAGTGAGTTTCGATCCAGAATAAAGAAAGGAAGAAAAGAACAAAAAGAAATGGACTCAAATGTGAAGCAAACAAGGATGCGGATTGCTCGAAATCTGATAGAAGTCACAAGCTCCGCTGATCCTGTTTTGACCCAATGCTGCACAAAGAAGCAAATACCTACAACTTGCGAGCATCAAGATTCAGATCGAAGTCCACAGCAAAATCAGCTAAGACTCAAGATCAAGTTTCAAGAGAATTATAGATAGGAATCTTGTAACTCATAGTTGATAGGCATAGCAAGCTTAGCTTTGATTTTCCTTTTGGTGTAATAAGGAGGTCAGCAAGCAGTAGCAGCAGCAACAGCAGTGAAATCGCAGCTCCTGGTAGTCCCAGCTACCAAACCTTCCAGGACTACACTGACCTGATTCCTTTATAGCCAAGGATATGTAGGCAACCTTTGAAGCAGGGTTCGGTCAGACGGCTTTCAAAATGCTTCTCATGGAGTGCTGAGCAGGCAAAAATCTTTCATGGTGCTCATTTATCTTTGCCCGAAAACCGTTCGTGTCTTCGAGCAAAGAGGGGCAGCTGTGAGCATGTGATTTTTGTCACGCTTAAATTACTCCTATAAATTCCTTAGAATTAGGATTTTTCTTTATTATTTGAATTAATTGCATGATTTTGTGCCTTGTTTGCATTTTTTGTGTGCATTTTAGGTGCCATAATTCATTAAAAAGCACAAAAAATAGTGCATTTGCATTTAGAATTCGATTTTATATTCTTAGTTTTACTAGTTAATTAATATTACTAAAATAAGAGAAAAATAACAAAAAATAAATCTTTTACTTTTTTTGTTCTTTTAATTTCTCTTTTTGTTTAGTTTTCTTTCAAATTAGGATTTAGTTTATTTTTAAAAAATTAATTAGTCTAAGTTTGGGAGTCAAATTAGGCTTTGTTAGTCTTAATTTTGCAAAGAAATAAATAAATAAATAAATAAAAGAACAAAGAAAAGAAAAGAAGAAAAATAAACAAAATCAAGGGCCAGGTTATTTGGGCCACTTTTCGTACCAGCCCCCAGCCCAAAGACCCCTTCCTAAACCTATCCAAAATGGCCCAAACCCACGCCCTTTGCCCGGTCCAGCCCCCCCAAAACAAAACGACGCCGTTTTGGCGTCCGTTAATCTGGACCCTCCGTTTAACGGCCCTCATTAATCCAAAGGGTTTAATAAAACTGTCCGAAAAATTGCATTAACCCTAAAACATATATCACCTTCCTCGTACAACCTTGTAACGCCACCGTCTCCGCCACCCTCCGCCCTAACGCCGCCGCCGGAAATCGCCTCACGGCGGCGGCCAACGTCCAAATCGTCCCAAATTTTCACCATGTCATCTCCTTCATCTCCCCGTCCCATATCCGTCATTGTTTTCCTCCGAATCCCAACCAAATGCCCCGAATCTGCAAAACCCTAACTTCCATCTCCGCCGCACACGGCGGCGCCGGCTCCAAACAACTCCAAAATAACACCATAGCATCCCCTAACCTTCCTCATTCCTAATACCCAACTAGATTCCTTTGAATATCATTAAAACGGCTCGAATTTTTAATCATAGAGCTGGCATAACCCTAGAATCCATTTTACTCGATTTCTTGAGTCTGATATGGGATTCGAGTCACGAAGCAATGTTTTCGTTTTTTCTTTGAGAAGAACAAATGCTTAACATTGTTCCGAGGCTCGAATCGAGTTTCCAGTCCCCGTTCGACCTTGCATAGGTGTACGTTTCGAGTTACTCCTATTACTTTAGGTAGTATTGAATATAATTTTCCTTTATTTCTATTAATTTGTTTCATCTTTTCCTTATGCCTCTTTTCTTCTTCTTTTGTCTTTTTTTGGCAGTATAATTGGTACTGATTGGTTTGCCGTTTTAAATTTTTAGGTTTTTTTGGTTCCTCCTCGTTATCTTACTAATGGTATTTAAAGATCTACTGAATAGTGTCGTTGAGTTAATCTTACCTGATTCTGAAATTCATGTTTGTTCGGACCATATTGATGAATTAATTATGTCGTTTGCTTATTGATGTTAGGTTAATTTGGCTAAATCTATTTTTATGGTTTGAGTTTGGTGTTCATCTATATGAATATTTTACTTGGTTTCCTAATTTTTAACAGTTTACTGCTTTTAGTTCGGAAGAATACAAATTAATTATGAGTTAAATTTCTAGTTTATGTTAATTTGGTTATAGCTTTAAAGTTTTTTTTGGTGTTAATTAGAATTTTTAAGATGTTCTATATTCATGAGCGTTGCTTTCCAGTGATAAAATTAGGATGTTGAGTCTTTCACGTACTAATTACAATTTAGCTAGGCACAGCTGGGAGGTTAAAGTCAATATTACGGATAATCAGCCCCGGGCTTCAGGTGAGAGTCTGTAGTGGAAACAACAAGAGCTGTTTCTCCAGCTGTAGACTCATGGTCCCCATCTTCAGAATTCAAACTCGCGTATTTCATAGTAGGTCCATCTACTCACTTGGCTATTAGAAATAATATCATAAGCTAGAATCACCTAGCTTCTGAGGTCTTAGTGTAATGTTTCCAGGCATTTTAAAAGCGCCACGTAACTATGATAGAGACAAGTCATAAACCTTTAGTTATTTAATAGCAATTATCTGAAAACATAACCAAAGGGAGGGCGGAGGACCATGGTAAACACTTCCAGAACATTCTGCCCCCTTCCTTGCTATATCAAAAGTAGGTCTAGTGCCTTGTTCTTACCACAGTTTAAGAACTCTGAAAAAATTTCCTCCCCCCCCCCCCACCACTCTCACAAGTATTCATACAGCTCATATTCTTGAAATTTTCAAATTCTAACAACTTCTTCTCAATCTTAAATTTCTTTCTAAAAAAAAAAAAAACAAAACATATACATAGAAAAATCAAAAAACAGGTCATGTTGCATTGCATTTTAAGCGTTATTTGAGTTATAACATTAATTCTCGTCTCTAGATTGACTTTTAAGTACTGAAGTTTCAGAGATCCTGGGATTTCGAATTTGAGTCAGAGTTTTTGGTAAATTTTGATGGCTATTTGCGTGTGATTTTGAGTTGAAAACTGTTCGGTCAAGTCTGTTCTTGGTGATTCCCGCTGCGTTGATTATTCATTCCATTGTTTCATCCTTGGTCATAATTGGTGTTTATTTTGGGTTTCAATCATTTCTACTGCTGTGTTGCTGCTGGTTACGTCTTTGGGCTGCCTTTGCTATTTGCTAACTGATTCCTCCTTCATTCTTTCATAGTTTTGCCATATTCCAGGGTATTAACTCCTGTCTGTTGTATTGGTGCTGCATTCGGGTCTAAGTGCATAGTTAAATAACAATCTGCTCCTTCAGTTGCTCCTGCAAGACTGTGCCAGTTTGGACTGTGATGACTAGACCACTTACTCGTTAAGTGTAGTTTAAATTCTGATGATATGTACATAATTTGAATGTCTGTGATTCGACCTGTTGTAGACTAATTATATTCTGAAGTATTCATTTTCAGTGGTTATTTTTGTTAAGGGGTTTATGGTTTTAGTATTTTTTCACCCATTGGGTTTTTCAAAAATTCTAGATTTCGTTTTTGTATACTGAGATTGGAATTGTTCTGGATGGGCTTTTATAGCCGTCTATAGACTGTTTTTGGATTTCAGAACAGATATCCTTAGTGATAATAGGTTCAATTGTTTAAGAATGATTGTTTAATCTCCATTTGTTCAATTAAGTTTAATAGGATTCAATGGTAAATGTTCAAGTATGACTGTTCAATTCAGCGTCAAAGAACTAAAATCAAAAACATTTTCCCGTCGTAATACTTGTTTTGGTTAAAATCACGAATTCAGCCCAGTAGTGAACAAAGATTGGACCATTATTTGCTGAATGTATCTTTTAATTTATAATTTGAGTTCTTGGTGAGTGCAGACTCTCGCTTGGGTACAAAGCCCTTGTTATAAGTCCAAAAAGATCCTTATAACCTATATTAGCGACTATGGGCATCTAATTTGCAACAAAACATTGATATTTGCGTTCTACGTACGGTAGTGCGGGTTCCAAATTAAGAGCGTTCCCCTATTTGTTGGAATTCGACCTTAGAACTGAAAACTCCGAATCTTCGTAATAAAGTCACGATTTTACGGTCCCTTGTAACAAAATAAAAAATAAAAAGATACTTTACGTTTGCTTTTAGGACATCGGCCCTTAACATAATAAAAATTGAGATTGAGCCTCCGCCAACACAAAATGCCATCGACAGAATTGCCCGGAGGCCCTCATTAAATAGCTTAATCTAAAACAATACCTTAGAAATTGGGATGTGTGTTCCGCCATTTACGACTTTCACGCGCCTCCCGCAAACGTTTATATTAATACTGTAACTGTGATTTAGGTGCGCTTTTAAATAATTCCTTTACCTCTACTAAGTACCATGATCGCATTTCTTGCAACCAAATCCACAATCCAATAAACCGATTGAATAAGAATGCTGTGCGAGGGATCCGCGGATGCATTTCACTGTGACGGCGAATCCGAAAATACTTTTTAAGACGACCGCTCAAACTTTTCTAAAATTTTAACTAAATACGGTTTAAAATAATTCTAAAATTTGCACTATAGGTTGTTGAAACGAGTGTATTAAAAATTAGATTTTACCATTTATAATAATTTAACGACCATCGCTAGGGAACCACGAACGCGGGCCGGGTCTAACAGCCCACACTCAACCCTCAGTGTCAACCAGAATTCCAGCTTATTCACACATTTCTGGTTCGCAGAGCTGCAATGATGGGAAGTCGAACTATCTCTTTCCTCGATTTGGGCATTCATAAATTAAAATCGAGTGACTTGGACACACAGAAGGCCACCCTTTCCCCATGTGGTCTGACTCCATTAAAATTATATAAATAAATAAACTCCATTTCGAATAATGTCACTTTAATTGGAACAAATAGCTCCTTATACATTTCACTCCTTCGGAGTTAATTGGTAGTGTGTTAAAAAAAGAAGGTGTGACCAAGCTGGCAGAAGGGTTTAAAATAACATTTCATCCGCTCAGAACCCAAACCCATTTTCCACCATTTTTGAGATCTTTGGGAGCTACCTTGGAGCATTTGAAGGGTGATTCGACGGAATTGACTGGAGGGAAGATGTTTGTTGACGTTAAAAAACTTACGATTATATTGTGTGGAATTATCCTTGAAATTTCTTGAGAATTTAGCTATGAAGTTAAGGAAACGTAGCTTGGGAATTTTAAGATTTTAAACTGGATTTTGAGGGGCCCATTTGTTGGTCCGATATTGAGCGGATTTTTGGTGGTGTGTATAGACTCCGTGCGCATACAGGAATTAGATGATGTTTAATTTTGATTTTCGACGAAGTTGGGCCCGCGGGCTCGGGTTTTGCAAATTTCGTGAAATTTCCGATATTTTTCGAGCTCTTTCGATTGGGGTATGTTCCTAGGCTATTGAACGTATTCGTTTGTGCGTTTTGATAGAATTACGATCTCGCGAGAAGAGGTTCGATTTGCAGAGGTAAGGGCATAGCAACTCTCAGGATTTTTGGCCGGCTTTGAGGTGAGTAATGCATTGTAAATAATATTCTGAGGGTTTGAAACCCCGGATTGCACATCATAGTGCTATGTTGAGGTGACTTGCACGCCGGATGCGAGCGTGAGGGGTAAAGCACCGTGGTGGACTTAGTGACATTAGTCCATTCCCGATTAAGGATATTTACCACGTATTTTTGAAATCAGTTTTCTATCCATCGATATATTTTGGGTCATATGTCATATTTGGGCTTCGTGAGCCAACTATTTGAAACCCTTGGGGATTGTTGTTGATGTCCTACTTATTGACTGTGTATAGTTACAGTCACTGTTTATTATCTAATGTTTATCTAAAACTCAGCCACGTTTACTCTCGTTTTAATACTCAAATGATATTTAAATGATGTTTTGGGCTGAGAGATACTATTTTACTGTTGCCCGAGAGCTTATGTGATTTGTTGACAGCTAGAAGTAAGGACCGGGCGCGCTGCTTGTTGTGAGGCTGTTATCTTGGAGTCGGAGCCACGACGCCGAAGTACCCCCATACGGGCTCGTTATGCATCACTGTATTCAGTCCGATATTGAAGGCCGAGGGCTAGTTTGATTACCACGAAGATGGCTTGATATTGCGCTTGGTGGCCGTAAGGGAGGCCCCCGGATCCTGCACACCCCCACGTGAGCGCCGTCGATGATATATGGAGTCGGGTTGCACGGCCCCAGCGATATGTGGAGCGGGCTTGCACCGCACGGGGTATACTCTAGTACTGCTTTGATTGTTTACCCTTATTGTCATTCTTCCATGTGATATTTGTTTGAATGCTACTTCTTAGCAAATATTACCTGTGCTCTAGTATTACTGAATAACCGAGTGCTGGCGCCCCGAGAGCGGACTTCTGTGCTTATCTGCACTTACTGTTATCTATGCCGATTACAGATACTCCACTATCTTATTTGCAAAAAGTATTCATTTTCCACAAGTGCTATATATTAAACGTGAGCTTTCAAGATATTTTCTAATAAGGTTGTTTTTTACTAAGCCCTTCCTACTGCCTTGTGCGCTCAAAGTAGCATTCCTTTTCTGTGTGCGACTCCTTCCCTATATAGCAACTTGGATAGGTTTGCTTCAGAGCTTTGAGATCTTCCCTTACACAATTGCTTACTGTTCACCGCCTTACCACTATTTACGTAGCACGGATGTTGCGTCATACATCACTTGTCACTCCCATATACACGTCTCGTGCAACATCTGCTTACTGTGGTCCCACCCCCCTACTCTTCGACTCAATGGCGGGATGGACAGGTTCTTCGATATTCACGTAGTTTGCATCGAAACAAATCAATATAGATAGCTGGGAGCTGCCACGCTTCTCGATTTTGCCATATCCTCTCTCTCCGTTAGTTCCGAGCTTTCATCCACTATCATTATTTTTATTCTCGTATGCGAACCCCGTGCTAAGTCTGTCTTATATCTCGGTGACTGTCTGTGACCACCCGATTAAGGGCATGTGTTGGGCCTGTAATTTCCGACGAGATTAATGAGTATTAAATATATCTTGCTTCTCATAACTATTTATAAGAGCGTATTTTTAAAAGGCGCTTATCCGAATGACGCTTTCATCTTTTGTCCCCAACGAGACTATCTTGGGCGGCCATCAGTTGCACCGTGGTTTGGGTGCTGCAATGGTATCAGAAGCCTAGGCTTACTAACGGTCTCACGAGTCTCATGAGCAGGTTTAGTAAGAAAGTCTCGCGGATCGGTACGGACCGGCACCGTCGAGTTATTATCCCCTCGAAAGGCTGCGGAACCATTTAGGAAAACTTCACTTCTTGAAATCTTATCGTGCAGTCATTTGATTCAGCTTGGAAAAAGAATCACCTCTTTGAAGTATTGCCCACTTCCCACTTGCGTTTGTATCTGCGCACTCGATGGAGATTGAATCGACTCCTAAGTATCAGATGTGCCTTTTGTGTATGGCGTGTATTTCTCCTCCCCCGCGAAGGGGCGACGCCGCGATCCGCATGATCCATAGTGGTGAGTTCTGCTGGGCCAGTCCTGGAAGACTTTGAGGCCGGATCTTTGCCAGATATGTCTTGAGCACTGAGGTGCTTGATTGTCTGAAACACGGTGTTTTTGAACTTATATGTTCGCCTTTAACATGCTCCGCCCGTACCTATGGTCTCCCCAATCCTATAGCGGCGGTATCTGATCAGTGTATCTGTCACATTCCGCCTGATTAGCTAGGACGAAATGGCGGTTGGATAGCTATGTGATGAGTGTGGTTAGTAACTGCGAGATGTATCTATATGACTATCTCTGTCAGTCTCGAGGGAACGTCTGGCTACGCGCGATAATGGGCGACCATTGCAAACTCTTAACGTCTCTTCTCGACATATTCATATGTGATTTGCATGTTAGCTCTCGACATGGCGCGTGGAATCGTGACAGAATCGAGATGTTTTTCGTGTTATCCTATTATGGGTGTTATGAATATATTTCATGTCTGCTCGTGGTATGAGTCAGACTCTCAGGTCAAGGACTAAGTGGCTAGTTAATGTGGATGCACGATTTAAGGTCTATACGAAAATGTTATATTGAGGCGAAACCCAGGGTGGCGTTATCTCCTGCGGAGTGTTTCCGAAGTGTGTTGATCCTATAGGTTCCATTATCTCCATCGGTGTGGTGTGTGAGGTAGCGTGTTTGAAATTGTGAAATTTCGGGGCAGTCGCTCTAAGAGATGTGGACTTTACTGTTAGCTGGTTCCAAATATGTCAACATCGGGAAGACTTTGTAGAGTTGCTA
>NW_017671445.1:272255-277255 GCF_001879085.1 Nicotiana attenuata | reverse complement strand
AGAAATTTCCAAATCAGCTCGTTCATAGTACAGAAATCTGGACATGCTTTCAAGTTCTCAATTAAACACCAACACTAATAGGAACATGTCAAGTATAGCTAGCATGAGGAATGGTAAATCTCTATGCCTACATGTCAAATATGCATGTCAAATGTATGATTTCACAGTGAAACCTAGGTACTCACACTCTCAGAGTACTCAATGTGTCTACCAAATGCCCACACAATCCGTACACAATCACTCAGCACTATACGGGTGTCTGGCATCAATGTCCTTCCCCGAAGCACGTGTATATATATCACTGTGCTTGCACTCACTACTGGTATGTGAGACTCCGGACGGCCGGATCCTGCCCAAGCGCTAATATAAAGCTGTGACGACCCGACCCGTCGTCACGTGAGTTACCGCCCCGTTTCCCTCATTTTCTATTTCTTTATGATTCATTATCAGTGTTGGGTGTGAACGAGTTGATTTGGATTGGTTCTAGAAGGAAATGAGACACTTAGTCTCTTTAAGGAAGGTTTGTTTTGGAAAAGTCAACCATACGTTGACTTCTGTGTTAGAGGGCTCGGATATGAATTTCGATGATTCGGTTAGCTTCGGGGGATGATTTGTGACTTAGGAGTGTGATCGGAAGTAATTTTGGAGGTCCGGTGTAGAATTAGGCTTGAATTGGCGGAGTTAGTATTTTGGAGAATTCCGGTTGATAGGTGAGATTTTGATCCGAGGGTCGGAATGGAATTCCGAGAGTTTATGTAGCTTCGTTATGTGATTTGGGATGTTTGTGCAAAATTTCAGGTCATTCGGAGATGATTTGGTTAGGTTTTTGATCAAATGCGTGTTTCGGAAGTTTTTGGGAAACTTAGGCTTGAATTCGATGCGAATTGATGGTTTTGGTGTTGTTTGAGGTGTTTTGGTGATTGGAACAAGTCTGAATAAGGTTTTAGGATGTGTCGGTGCTTTTGGTTGAGGTTTCGGGGGACCTCGGGGTGATTTCGGATGGCCATCGGGATGGATTTTGGATTGGTGAGTTAGCTGGTTTGCTGATATCTGGTATTTCCGCATCTGCGGAAAAAGGGCCGCAGAAGCGGCTCCGCAGATGCGGTGAGGGTGTCGCAGGTGCGAATTGTTGGTCTTGGGAGGACTTCCGCAGAAGCGGATGGTGGTCCGCATATGCGGCGTCCGCAGAAGCGGATATGGACCGCAGAAGCGGACCTGAGCGCAGCAGTGTAATTCCGCAGAAGCGGGAGAAGTACCGCAGAAGCTGTGACCGCAGAAGCGGTAAAAGTATCGCAGAAGCGGAAATGAGGTCTAGGCAGAAGGGTTTAAAATAACATTTCATCCGCGAACCCAACCCCATTTTCCACCATTTTTGAGCATTTTGGGAGCTACTTGGGAGCATTTGAAGGGAGATTCGACGGAGATTGATTGGAGGTAAGTTTTATGAGTTAAAAACACGATTATATTGTGGAATTATCCTTGAAATTCTTGAGAATTTAGCTAAATTGAAGGAAACTAGGGCTTGGGATTTTAAGATTTTAAATTGGAATTTGAGGGGCCATTTTTGGTCCGAATTGAGAGTTTTTGGTGTGTATAGACTCGTGGCGAGATAAGGAATCCGATGATGTTAAACTTTTTGATTTTTGAGAAGTGGGCCCGGGGCTCGGGTTTTGCAAATTTCGTGAATATCGATATTTTTCGAGTCTTTTCGATTAGGGTATGTTCCCTTAGCCTATTGTAACGTATTCGTTGTGGTTTTGATCAGATTCAACGCGCAAGGAGGTCGATTTGCGAGGTAAGGGCATAGCAAGCTAGGATTTTGGCCGGCTTGAGGTGAGTAATGATTGTAAATAATATTCTGAGGGTTTGAAACCCCGGATTTGCACATCATAGTGCTATGTTGAGGTGACTTGCACGCCGGATTGCGAGCGTGAGGTAGAGCACCATTGGGGCTTGTGACTTAGTCCATCCCGATTAATGATTTTACCACGTATTTGATTGAAATCAGTTTGCTATCATCATTATTTGGGCTGAATGCCATATTTGGGCTTCGTGCCAACTATTTGAACCCTTCGGGGATTGTTGTTGATGTTTCCTCACTGTATTGACTTTATACTTGAACTCAGTCATGTTATTTCTACTGTTTTCAAAACTCAGCCACGTTTACTCCGTTTTAATACTCAAATGATATTTAAATGATGTTTTGGGCTGAGAGATACTATTTTACTGTTGCCCGAGAGGCTTATGTGATTTTTGACTGAGTAAGGCCGAGGGCCTGTGTTGTGAGGATACTTTTGGATCGGGCTACACGCCGCAATAGTGTTATACTGATATTGATATGAGGCCGAGGGCCTAGTTTGATACCACGAGATGGCTTGATATTGCGCTTGGGCCGTAAGGGGCCCCTCCCGGAGTCTGCACACCCCTAGTGAGCGCCGTCGACGATAAATGGATCGGGCTGCACGCCGCAGCGATATGTGGAGCGGGCTGCACGCCACAGCGGTACCGGTACTGTTTGATGTGTTTACCTTATTTCATTGTCTGCCATTATATGTTGTTTGTGCTACTTCTTGCAATATTTACCTGTTGCTCTGGTATTATCTGATAACCGAGTGTGGCGCCCGAGAGGCGGACTTCTGTGCTTATCTGCACTATTTGTTTTGCATTCAATTGCATAATTGTTGAAAAAGTCATTTTCAAAAGAGGTTTTATACTGAGCTAAGATATTTCTAAAGGTTTTACAGCTTCACTGCTTTCTCTCAAAGGGTTTTTCACTGTCCCTATATAGCATGATGGTTTGCTTTGCGTGATTTCTTATTGCTCAGTTGTTATTTACCCTTATTACTCACTGAGTTGGAGTACTCACTTTACTCCCTGCACCTTGTGTGCAGATGCAGGTATTTGTTCACCCGATAGCGGGTTTTGAGCTGATCGGAGGCTAAGTTATCAGAGTTTAGCAAGGTGACTGCCAGCGTTCGCAGCACTGCATTTCTTCCTTTTGTTTATCAGTCATATTTTGTTATTTCAGGCCCTGTAGTTGTATTTATACTCTAATAGATGCTCGTGACTTGTGACACCCCGATTAGGGCTGTGTTGGGCTGTATTTCCGCTAATTAAGAGTATTAAGTCATATTTAAACTGCTTATGAACTGTTTAAACTGTTTTAAAAGGACGAATTGGGTTTAGTTGGCTGGCCTTGTCCCCACGAGAGGCGCCATCACGACCGGGTCCGGGTTTGGGTCGTGACAAGTTGGTATCAGAGCCTAGGTTACTAGGTCTCACGAGTCATGAGCAGGTTTAGTAGAGTCTCGCGGATCGGTACGGAGACGTCTGTATTTATCCTCGAGAGGCTGCAGAACCTTTAGGAAAACTTCACATTCTTGAATTCTTATCGTGCGTCCTTGATTCAGCTTGAAAAGAAACTCTTGAAATTCCTTCCAAGCGTTTGTATGCGCGCATGAGCGCTCAGTATCAGATGTGCCTTGATGGCTTGTGATTCCCCGATCGAGGGGCGAGACGTGATCTCTGTGAGTTTGCTGTTGGGCCAGTCTGGAGGACTTGAGGCCGGATCTTTGCCTATGGCTTGAGCACCGAGGTGCTGATTGTGTGAACAAGTGTTTTGAACTTATATGTTCGGTATTGTCCCTATTAGCGGGAATGGCGGTTGGATAGCTATGTGATGAGTATGTTAGTACTGCGAGATGTATCTATATGACTTGGTAGTGACAAGGGAGTCTGCTGGATAATAGATGAACTATTAAGTGTTCGATTTCTATTGTGATTTGATGTGTAGTCGAGTTATGGGCGCGTGAAGAATCGTTTCGTGTCTCCTAGATGGGAGTGAAGTAAATTTCATGTTCGGTATGAGTTCAGACTCAGGAAGACTAAGTGGCTGTGTAATGTGTATGACGGTGGAAGGTATACGAAAATGTTATATTGAGGCGAAGCAGGTGGGTTATCTCCTGCGGAGTGTTCCGAAGTGGTGTGATCCTTATGTGTATGTTAGAAGATCTCATGTGTAATGGAAGGGTATGTGTTGAAATATGAAATTTCGGGTCGCTTAAGAGAGTGGACTTAACTGTTGCGGGGATGAATGCGAGATTTGTAGAAGATTTGCAGTGCTAGATAATTTGTGTTTTCACAACTTATAAATGATTTGAGTTTAATCTCACTACGGTATTGTGGCATCAATAGAGTAAAAGTGTTATGAGTTATCGAGTGTATCTTGATCTATGGCTTCGAGCCAAGTGGGGGAGTCTGCTGTGAGCAGTTGATTTCACAGCTAGGTGCTAGGTTGGTCCCAATTTGAGGCGTGCGAGTGAATTAGCTAGGGCTCGAGAAAAGGAAAATATTGGCAAAGGTTATATGATGCTCCATAGGGTATGAGATTCACGAAATGTCTATAGTTGTTGTTGGTAAAGAATGCTCGGTGCATAGAACAAGGATTTGCTTGGTTGTATTGGGATGAGGACCTCATTTTGCGGTGTCGGAGTGCCAATGAGGCACGAGTGGTTATGTTCGTTTGATCAGGTGAATTGCAGTTTGAATAAGAAGTAAATGACTCTCGAGAATGGTTTTAAGGTGTTCAAGATTCTACAGGGAACAATCGGGTATCTTAAGGTTGTGCATGTGGTTAGAGACTGTGTTTTCATTGGAAGGGGTTCAGAATTGTGGTATTTCTATGTTGATTATGGGATTCTACGTATCTGTATCAGGGAGGTAAAGGTAACGGATTTAGGTTCGCGAGGAGTTCTTTAGAGTAAAGTATTCTGGAATATGGTGTTTCTGGGAATATTTGAGAGAGTAATTCAGTGGCTTATGGGTCCTAGACAGTATGGTCTTGTGCTTGGGTCTCGTGTAGTGAGCCTGGGATTGAGAGATTGTGGTACTACAGCAAGAGGGAGCATCAAGTTGAAAATGAATCAGAAGGAAATTCAGATAGATGGAATGGTTTGATAGTAGACCGAATCGGTATGGTAAGGATATGATCAATTCTTTGT
>NW_017671445.1:262798-272099 GCF_001879085.1 Nicotiana attenuata | reverse complement strand
AAAAAAAAACAAAATATACAATAGAAAAATCCAAAAAAAAAGGTCATGTTGCATTGCATTTTAGGTTATTTGAGTTATAGACATTAATTCTCGTCTCCTAGATTGACTTTTAAGTACTGAAGTTTCAGAGATTCCTGGATTTCAATTTGAGTCAGTTTTTGGGTGTATTTGAGCTATTTGGTGTGATTTTGAAGTGAAACTGGTCGGTCAAGTCTGTTTTGGGTGATTCCGCTGGTTGATTATTCATCCATTGTTCATCCTTGGGTCATATTGGTGTTATTTTGGGTTTCAATCGATTCTGCTGCTGTGTTGCTGCTGGTTTACGTCTGCTGCTTTGCTATTTGCTACTGATTCTCCTTCTTCTTTCATATTTGCCATAATTCCAGGTATTAACTCCTATCCTGTTGTATTGGTGCTGATTCGAAGTGCATATGCAATAAAACTGCTCCTTCATTTGCTCCTGAAGACTGTGCCTGTTTGGACTGTGATGATAGACTTACTCGTTAGTGTAGGTTTAAATTCTGATGATATGTACATAAATTTGAATTGTGTGATTGGGACTGTTGAGACTATTAATTTGAAGTATTCATTCAGTGGTATTGTAGGTTAGTTTAGTATCATGTTCAATTAGATTTCGTTTTGTTACTGAGATTGGAATTGTTCTGGATGGCTTTAGCCTGTTATAGACTGTTTTGGATTTCAGAAGGTATCTAGTGATAATAGGTTCAATTTGTTTAAGAATGATTGTTTAAGTTCCATTTGTTCAATAAGTTTAGTAGGTTCAATGGTAAATTGTTCAATAGACTGTTAATTCAGGTCAAAGAACTAAAATCAAAAATTTTCGGTAATACTTGTTTTGCGTTAAAATCAGAATTCAGTCCAGTAGTGAAAAGATTGGCCCATTATTTGTTGAATTGGTATCTTTTAATTATAATTTGAGTTCTTGTGAGTGAGACTCACGCTGAGGTCCAAAATTGTTATAAGTCCAAAAATCCTTTAAACTATATTAGGAATATGGGGATTAATTTGCAAATATAAATTTAGGTTCTCGAGTTAAGTAGCGGGTTCAAATTAGGAGGGTTTCCCCTTTTGTTTGAATTCGGACTTGAACTCGAAGCCCGAATTTATAAATGTAAATTAATTAGGCCCTTTTAGAGACAAAAATAAATAGAAAATCTTAGTTTGCTTTAGGATGGCCCTTAAATAATAAAATTGAGATGAGCCTCGCCAAACAAAAATGCATGAATTGCGGGGCCCTCATTAAATGCTTAATTAAAAAATACTTAGAAATTGGGGTGTGCCGTTTAGCGAATTTCACGGCCCTCCGCAAAGTTAATAATACGTTAATTGATTTAGGTGCGCTTTTTAATAATCTTACCTTCTTAAGTACAGGTGTGCATTTCATGCAACCCAAATCCAAATCCAAAAACGTTGAATAAGAATGTGTCGAGGATCCGGGTGCATTTCATGTGACGTGATCCGAAAATACGTTTTTAAACGACGTTCACTTTCTAAAATTTTTTTAAACTAAAAGCGGTTAAATAATTCTAAAATTGCACTATAGGTTTGAACATGTATAAAAATTAGATTTTAGCCATTTATAATAATTTAAGCGACCATGCTAGAACCACGGGATCCGGGGGTGCCTAACACCATCCCTCGGGTCAACAGAATTCCTTATTCCGAATTTCTGGTTCGCAGACTCCAATTGGGAAGTCGAAATTTTCCTCGATTTGGGATTTAAATTAAATCGGTGACTTGGGACACCAAAGGCCAATCCTTTCCCATGTGGCGACTCTAAAATATAAATAAATAATCCCATTTCGAATAATGTCACTTTAATTGGAAAAATGCCCTTATACATTTATCCTTCGGGGTAGGTGTGTAAAAAAGAAGGTGTGACAAGGTCTGGGCAGAAGGGTTTAAAATAACATTTCATCCGCGAACCCAAACCCATTTTCCACCATTTTTGAGCATTTTGGGAGCTACTTGGGAGCATTTGAAGGGTGATTCGACGGAGATTGACTGGAGGTAAGTTTTGTGAGTTAAAAACACGATTATATTGTGGAATTATCCTTGAAATTCTTGAGAATTTAGCTAAATTGAAGGAAACTAGGGCTTGGGATTTTAAGATTTTAAATTGGATTTTGAGGGGCCATTTGTGGTCCGAATTGAGAGTTTTTGGTGTGTATAGACTCGTGGCGAGATAAGGAATTAGATGATGTTAAATTTTTTGATTTTCGAGAAGTGGGCCCGGGGCTCGGGTTTTGCAAATTTCGTGAATTTCGATATTTTTCGAGTCTTTTCGATTGGGGTATGTTCCCATAGCCTATTGTAACGTATTCGTTGTGGTTTTGATCAGATTCGACGCGCGAGGAGGTCGATTTGCGAGGTAAGGGCATAGCAAGCTAGGATTTTGGCCGGCTTGAGGTGAGTAATGATTGTAAATAATATTCTGAGGGTTTGAAACCCCGGATTTGCACATCATAGTGCTATGTTGAGGTGACTTGCACGCCGGATAGCGAGCGTGGGGTAGAGCACCGTTGGGGATTGTGACTTAGTCCATCCCGATTAAGGATTTTACCACGTATTTGATTGAAATCAGTTTGCTATCATCATTATTTGGGCTGAATGTCATATTTGGGCTTCGTGCCAACTATTTGAACCCTTCGGGGATTGTTGTTGATGTTTCCTCACTGTATTGACTTTATACTTGAACTCAGTCATGTTATTTCTACTGTTTTCAAAACTCAGCCACGTTTACTCTGTTTTAATACTCAAATGATATTTAAATGATGTTTTGGGCTGAGAGATACTATTTTACTGTTGCCCGAGAGGCTTATGTGATTTTTGACTGAGTAAGGCCGAGGGCCTGTGTTGTGAGGATACTTTTGGATCGGGCTGCACGCTGCAACAGTGTTATAATGATATTGATATGAGGCCGAGGGCCTAGTTTGATGCCACGAGATGGCTTGATATTGCGCTTGGGCCGTAAGGGGCCCCTCCCGGATTCTGCACACCCCCAGTGAGCGCCGTCGACGATAAATGGATCGGGTTGCACGCCGTAGCGATATGTGGAGCGGGCTGCACGCCGCAGCGGTACCGGTACTGTTTGATGTGTTTACCTTATTTCATTGTCTGCCATTATATGTTGTTTGTGCTACTTCTTACAATATTTACCTGTTGCTCTAGTATTATCTGATAACTGAGTGTGGCGCCCGAGAGGCGGACTTCTGTGCTTATCTGCACTATTTGATTTTGCATTCAATTGCATAATTGTTGAAAAAGTCATTTTCAAAAGAGGTTTTAAACTGAGCTAAGATATTTCTAAAGGTTTTACAGCTTCACTGCTTTCTCTCAAAGGGTTTTTCACTGTCCCTATATAGCATGATGGTTTGCTTTGCGTGATTTCTTATTGCTCAGTTGTTATTTACCCTTATTACTCACTGAGTTGGAGTACTCACTTTACTCCCTGCACCTTGTGTGCAGATGCAGGTATTTGTTCACCCGATAGCGGGTTTTGAGCTGATCGGAGGCTAAGTTATCAGANGTAAATGACTCTCGAGAATGGTTTTAAGGTGTTCAAGATTCTACAGGGAACAATCGGGTATCTTAAGGTTGTGCATGTGGTTAGAGACTGTGTTTTCATTGGAAGGGGTTCAGAATTGTGGTATTTCTATGTTGATTATGGGATTCTACGTATCTGTATCAGGGAGGTAAAGGTAACGGATTTAGGTTCGCGAGGAGTTCTTTAGAGTAAAGTATTCTGGAATATGGTGTTTCTGGGAATATTTGAGAGAGTAATTCAGTGGCTTATGGGTCCTAGACAGTATGGTCTTGTGCTTGGGTCTCGTGTAGTGAGCCTGGGATTGAGAGATTGTGGTACTACAGCAAGAGGGAGCATCAAGTTGAAAATGAATCAGAAGGAAATTCAGATAGATGGAATGGTTTGATAGTAGACCGAATCGGTATGGTAAGGATATGATCAATTCTTTGTATGGGTTCGAGGTAATGGGTTCTTACAGGTATTTCGCAACAATGCTCATGGGTTTTGATGGCTTGCTTAGCTTGGCCTAGTTAGAAGGATTTAGTCCTGGCAGTTTAATTTGTGCAAACGGAATTAGGAGAGTTCTTGTTGATTTCGACCGTGGTTGGAGAGGTGCATCTTCTACGAATATGAGAGGTACAGGATGTGTAACGATTTTTCTTCGAGATGGGATCAATGGAAGCTCTTGGCTAGTTGAGTGCATAGATGTCTGTGGCTCGGAAGGGAGATAAAAGTTTTCCTGTTATCCTTGGATGGTGTGGTATAGGCGGTATGTTGTGGAGAATCGAGATTTGCGTGTATGAGGTTTCAGTTTAGTTCTGAAAGGAAGTTCATAACACTTTTAGGCAGCGGGTAGCCTCAGATGGTTAAGGAAATGGTATTGTTATTTGGAAGTGGTTTGACGAGAGTATAGGTTTGAGAAAAAGGGTAATGTGATTAAGTTGATAGCACTTCGGTAGTATTGCAGCACTTCTTGTCAGATCGGCTGCTGATATTCGAGTCTGCTTGGCAGCACAGGAGAATCTTAGAGTACCCCTCGTGGAATGATTTAGTACTAGAGGTGAGTTATATATGCGAGCGGTGAAATTGGGACCGAATATGATGATTCGTGTGCTAGGTGTATGTGGAGACGGAAGTTCTCATATTCAGGCTATGATGTGGTATGTTAGATTCAGATGTGATGTTGGGGTTTAGACTGGTTGTCTCAGTGTTGGGATTATTCTGGACTATTACGCTATGGGCTATGCCGGAAATGCCACGGGATAAGTGGCGAGGTGCGTTGGATTATTTTCTAGTAGAGTGGGTTATATTCCAAAGACCCAGCGGATGGCTAGGAAGGACTGTTTTTCTTAATTTGGGCCTTCGTGATGGATGGCAGTGCAGAAGTTTTTACCATGGATTCAGTTCCAGTGTGGAAGGACCTTCGGATGTGTTTCATGTCGCTGGGCGAGGTTATGGATTTCGGTATTGATTTGGTGCCTGGAACCGTATCGTACGGCTCCGACAGGAGTTATAGTAGTGGAAGGAGCAGCTTCAGGCTTCCTTGATAATGAGTTCGTTGGCAGGCCAATGTGGATGCGTGTTCTAGCTTGAGTCGACTTGGTTGGCCCCAAATTGTATTGTTAAGGGATAGGTTGATCGGACCGTTATTGAGCTTACTAGTGATCTGGGAGATCTATGAGTTATCTCTCAGTGTTGTGAGACGTTACGATCTGTTGGTCATAGGCACCTATGGTACGGTTCTATCGGAATTTCATAATGGAAGTCGAGCGGGAAGAATAATTGGGAGTTGCTCGGTGAATGGCGTATCGGATATGTTCTATCGGGTTTGTGTGGTATGTGTTACTTGTTTCACCGTGGGTGTAATGATTTGTTTCGGTTCCCGACATCAAATTGTGCGTGGCTTTCGATTTTGATCATAGTGACTCGAGGTGTTTCATGTGTAACAGTGTTTGGATAGGATGGCGCATTGTAGCGAGGCTACGTGGAAACATGACCTTTCGGGGTAGATTCATGTATTCTGTTTCTATGATGTGAGACGGGGTCTCAGCCTTGTGTTGTGATAGTACTGATGAGCTTGAGGTACAACTCTTTTGTTTGAGTCATTTTTCATATTGAGTATGTTCAGACCGTTTCTTATTGGTGCGCGTATTATGCAAGTTGTGGCTTAGGCATGTATTGAGGTGTCATATCACCAAAGTGGTGTGTTGGATTTGAGGTGATCGTTGGAGTCACTAATGAATACGAACGGATTTGATTTCAGCTTGTTGGAAGGATAATATTGAGGTTCGCCTCGGAATCTGTTGTGGTATTAGTCAAAAGGGAAGTGGCTTCATGAATGGTTGACCTGGGAGATGGTTACGGTTTATTGCATGTTTCATTTATTATTAGCAGTATATAGAAGTGTGGAATAAGACCTTAGTTGATAAGAGGTTTTCTACCAGTATTCGAGTGTTGGGTGCAGCTGCTGTGAATAGAAGTTATCGTTTCGAGTGTTTGGGTTATGTAGTGTATCATATGATTGCACCTGAGGTTGCAGGTATGGGATATTACAGCTGGTTCGGGCTTATTCTGAGTATAGATGTGAGGTTCTGATCTTGTGTATGATTTCGGATAGTACAATGTGGTTCTATGGTTCATGGACTAGATGGATTGTGAAATTTCAGCTATGTTATGTTATCGGACCTATGCAAGATAGGGTAACGTCGGATCACCCCCGGGTATATGCTTGGTAGGGTCATTCAGCTATTGGTTGGCTTCTAGGACAACTCTGGGTACGCTCGAGGACGAGCGTTTGTTTAAGTTGGGGAGGATGTGACGACCCGACCCGTCGTCACGTGAGTTACCGCCCCGTTTCCCCCATTTTTTATTTCTTTATGCTTCATTATCAGTGTTGGGTGTGAACGAGTTGATTTGGATTGGTTCTAGAAGGAAATGAGACAGTCTTTTTAAGGAAGGTTTGTTTTGGAAAAGTCAATCGGACATTGACTTCTGTGTTAGAGGGCTCGGATATGAATTCCGATGATTCGGTTAGCTTCGGGGGGATGATTTGTGACTTAGGAGTGTGATCGAAAGTAATTTTGGAGGTCCGGTGTAGAATTAGGCTTGGATTGGCGGAGTTAGTATTTTGGGGAATTCCGGTTGATAAATGGGATTTTGATCCGAGGGTCGGAATGGAATTCCGAGAGTTTCTGTAGCTTCATTATGTGATTTGGGATGTGTGTGCAAAATTCCAGGTCATTCGGAGATGATTTGGTTAGGTTTTTGATCAAATGCGTGTTTCGGAAGTTTTTGGGAAACTTAGGCTTGAATTCGATGCGAATTGATGGTTTTGGTGTTGTTTGAGGTGTTTTGGTGATTGGAACAAGTTTGAATGAGGTTTTAGGATGTGTCGGTGCTTTTGGTTGAGGTTCCGGGGGACCTCGGGGTGATTTCGGATGGCCATCGGGATGGATTTTGGATTGGTGAGTTAGCTGGTTTGCTGATATCTGGTATTTCCGCATCTGCGGAAAAAGGGCCGCAGATGCGGTGAGGGTGTCGCAGGTGCGAATTCTTGGTCTTGGGAGGACTTCCGCAGAAGCGGATGGTGGTCCGCATATGCGGCGTCCGCAGAAGCGGATATGGACCACAGAAGCGGACCTGAGCGCAGCAATGTAATTCCGCAGAAGCGGGAGAAGTACCGCAGAAGCAGTGACCGCAGAAGCGGTAAAAGTATCGCAGAAGCGGAAATGAGGTCTGTGAGCATGTGATTTTTGCCACGCTTAAATTACTCCTATAAATTCCTTAGAATTAAGATTTTTCTTTATTATTTGAATTAATTACATGATTTTGTGACTTGTTTGCATTTTTTGTGTGCATTTTAGGTGCCATAATTCATTAAAAAGCACAAAAAATAGTGCATTTGCATTTAGAATTCGATTTTATATTCTTAGTTTTACTAGTTAATGAATATTACTAAAATAAGAGAAAAATAACAAAAAATAAATCTTTTACATTTTTTGTTCTTTAATTTCTCTTTTTGTTTAGTTTTCTTTCAAATTAGGATTTAGTTTATTTTTAGAAAATTAATTAGTCTAAGTTTGGGAGTCAAATTAGGCTTTGTTAGTCTTAATTTTGCAAAGAAATAAATAAATAAACAAATAATAGAACAAAGAAAAGAAAAGAAGAAAAAATAAACAAAATCAAGGGCCAGGTTATTTGGGCCACTTTTCGTACCAGCCCCCAGCACAAAGTCCCCTTCCTAAACCTGTCCAAAATGGCCCAAACCCACGCCCTTTGCCCGGTCCAGTCCACCCAAAACAAAACGACGCCGTTTTGGCGTCCGTTAATCTGGACCCTCTGTTCCCCCATCATCTAACGGCCCTCATTAATCCAAAAGGTTTAATAAAACTGTCCGAAAAATTGCATTAACCCTAAAACATATATCACCTTCCTCGTACAACCTTGTAACGCCACCGTCTCCGCCGCCCTCCGCCCTAATGCCGCCGCCGGAAATCGCCTCACGGCGGCGGCCAACGTCCAAATCGTCCCAAATTTTAACCATTTCATCTCATTCATCTCCCCGTCCCATATCCGTCATTGTTTTCCTCCGAATCCCAACCAAATGCCCCGAATCTGCAAAACCCTAACTTCCATCTCCGCCGCACACGGCGGCGCCGGCTCCAAATAACTCCAAAATAACACCATAGCATCCCCTAACCTTCCTCATTCCTAATACCCAACTAGATTCCTTTGAACATCATTAAAACGGCTCGAATTTTTAATCATAGAGCCGGCAGAACCCTAGAAATCCATTTTGCTCGATTTCTTGAGTCTGATATGGAATTCGAGTCACGAAGCAATGTTTTCGTTTGTTCTTTGAGAAGAACAAATGCTTAACATTGTTCCGAGGCTCGAATCGAGTTTCCAGTCCCGTTCGGCCTTGCATAGGTGAGTTTTCTCCTATTACTTTAGTTAGTTTGAATATAATTTTCCTTTATTTCTATTAATTTGTTCATCTTTTCCTTATGCTCTTTTTCTTCTTTCTTTTTTCTTTTTTGGCAGTAATTGGTACTGATGGTTTTGCCGTTTAAATTTTTGTTTTTTTGGTTCCTCCTCTGTTCTTACTAATGGTAGTTTAAAATGCATGAATTAGTGTCGTTGATTAATCGTTACCTGTTGAATTCATGTTTGTTTGACATATTGATGAATTAGTACTGTAGTTTGCTTATTGATGTTAGTTAATTTGGCTAATCATAGGTTTGTTGAGTGTTATTATATGATATTTTACTGGGTTCCTAATTGTTTAACAGTTTACTGCTTTATTAGTTCAATGATACAAATTAATTAGAGTTAAATTTTAGTTTAGTTAATTTGGTTATAGCTGAAAGTTTTTTAGTGTTAATTAGAATTTTTAGATGTTCTTATTAGGTTGTTTGAATACAGCTGAATTAGGATTGTTTGCTTTAACTATAATTAAATTTTAGCTAGGACAAAAGGGGGCTGGGGGGTTATAGTTCATACTAGGGTTAGTAATTTCAGGGGCAATCAAGGGTAGTTTAGGCATCTAAAATGGGCTGGTTTGTTAAGACATGGTAATTTTAGAATTCAAGTAGGGGTAGTATAGGCATTTCATAGGTAGGAAAACAAAGCTAGAACACCCTAGAACCTTCTAGAAGGGGTCTTAGTGTAAGTTTCAGCATTTTAAAAGCAGTAGCTTGAGAAACAAGTCAAAACTTTAGGATTAATATGCAACTTCTGAAAATAAAAAGGGGG
>NW_017671445.1:261421-262447 GCF_001879085.1 Nicotiana attenuata | reverse complement strand
TGTTGCATTGCATTTTAGGTTATTTGAGTTATAGACATTAATTCTCGTCTCCTAGATTGACTTTTAAGTACTGAAGTTTCAGAGATTCCTGGATTTCAATTTGAGTCAGTTTTTGGGTGTATTTGAGCTATTTGGTGTGATTTTGAGTTGAAACTGGTCGGTCAAGTCTGTTTTGGGTGATTCCGCTGGTTGATTATTCATCCATTGTTCATCCTTGGGTCATATTGGTGTTATTTTGGGTTTCAATCGATTCTACTGCTGTGTTGCTGCTGGTTTACGTCTGCTGCTTTGCTATTTGCTACTGATTCTCCTTCTTCTTTCATATTTGCCATAATTCCAGGTATTAACTCCTGTCCTGTTGTATTGGTGCTGATTCGAAGTGCATATGTAATAAAACTGCTCCTTCATTTGCTCCTGAAGACTGTGCCTGTTTGGACTGTGATGATAGACTTACTCGTTAGTGTAGGTTTAAATTCTGATGATATGTACATAAATTTGAATTGTGTGATTGGGACTGTTGAGACTATTAATTTGAAGTATTCATTCAGTGGTATTGTAGGTTAGTTTAGTATCATGTTCAATTAGATTTCGTTTTGTTACTGAGATTGGAATTGTTCTGGATGGCTTTAGCCTGTTATAGACTGTTTTGGATTTCAGAAGGTATCTAGTGATAATAGGTTCAATTTGTTTAAGAATGATTGTTTAAGTTCCATTTGTTCAATAAGTTTAGTAGGTTCAATGGTAAATTGTTCAATAGACTGTTAATTCAGGTCAAAGAACTAAATCAAAATTTTCGGTAATACTTGTTTTGCGTTAAAATCAGAATTCAGTCCAGTAGTGAAAAGATTGGACCATTATTTGCTGAATTGGTATCTTTTAATTATAATTTGAGTTCTTGTGAGTGAGACTCACGCTGAGGTCCAAAATTGTTATAAGTCCAAAAATCCTTTAAACTATATTAGGAATATGGGGATTAATTTGCAAATATAAATTTAGGTTCTCGAGTTAAGTAGCGGGTTCAAATTA